>NC_048589.1:0-10000 GCF_013265735.2 Oncorhynchus mykiss
TTAATTGCTTCAAATTGCTGAAAATTGTCCATAGTGTCCCTATCATCTAGTTTGAACAGTTATGTTTAAAATATTGTATCCAGAGTGCATCATACATGATTTTAGACCTTGTTCATGGAAAAGTGGTTATTTCTGTAGTTTAATTGCTGCAAATGGCAGAAAATTGTCCACAGTGTCCCTTTCATCTAGTTTGAAAAGTTATGATTAAAGAGTGCAATCCAAACATGATTTTAGACCTTGTTTATGGAAAAGTGGTTATTTCTGTATTTTAATTGCTGCAAATTGCTGAAAATTGTCCATAGTGTCCCTATCATCTAGTTTGAACACTTATGTTTAACAGATTGTATCCAGAGTGCAATCCAAACATGATTTTAGACCTTGTTTATGGTGGTTATTTCTGTATTTTAATTGCTGCATATTGCTGAAAATTGTCCATAGTGTCCCTATCATCTAGTTTAAACAGTTATGATTAACAGATTGTATCCAGAGTGCAATCCAAACATGATTTTAGACCTTGTTTATGGAAAAGTGGTTATTTCTGTAGTTGAATTGCTGCAAATGGCTGAAAATTGTCCACAGTGTCCCTTTCATCTAGTTTGAAAAGTTATGATTAAAGAGTGCAATCCAAACATGATTTTAGACCTTGTTTATGGAAAAGTGGTTATTTCTGTAGTTTAATTGCTGCAAATTGCTGAAAATTGTCCACAGTGTCCCTTTCATCTAGTTTGAAAAGTTATGATTAGAGTGCAATCCAAACATGATTTTAGACCTTGTTTATGGAAAAGTGGTTATTTCTGTAGTTTAATTGCTGCAAATGGCTGAAAATTGTCCACAGTGTCCCTTTCATCTAGTTTGAAAAGTTATGATTAAAGAGTGCAATCCAAACATGATTTTAGACCTTGTTTATGGAAAAGTGGTTATTTCTGTAGTTTAATTGCTGCAAATTGCTGAAAATTGTCCATAGTGTCCCTATCATCTAGTTTGAACAGTTATGTTTAACAGATTGTATCCAGAGTGCAATCCAAACATGATTTTAGACCTTGTTTATGGTGGTTATTTCTGTAGTTTAATTGCTGCATATTGCTGAAAATTGTCCATAGTGTCCCTATCATCTAGTTTAAACAGTTATGATTAACAGATTGTATCCAGAGTGCAATCCAAACATGATTTTAGACCTTGTTTATGGAAAAGTGGTTATTTCTGTAGTTTAATTGCTGCAAATTGCTGAAAATTGTCCACAGTGTCCCTTTCATCTAGTTTGAAAAGTTATGATTAAAGAGTGCAATCCAAACATGATTTTAGACCTTGTTTATGGAAAAGTGGTTATTTCTGTAGTTTAATTGCTGCAAATTGCTGAAAATTGTCCATAGTGTCCCTATCATCTAGTTTGAAAAGTTATGATTAACAGATTGTATCCAGAGTGCAATCCAAACATGATTTTAGACCTTGTTTATGGAAAAGTGGTTATTTCTGTAGTTTAATTGCTGCAAATTGCTGAAAATTGTCCATAGTGTCCCTATTATCTAGTTTGAAAAGTTATGATTAACAGATTGTATCCAGAGTGCAATCCAAACATGATTTTAGACCTTGTTTATGGAAAAGTGGTTATTTCTGTAGTTTAATTGCTGCAAATTGCTGAAAATTGTCCATAGTGTCCCTATCATCTAGTTTGAACACTTATGTTTAACAGATTGTATCCAGAGTGCAATCCAAACATGATTTTAGACCTTGTTTATGGTGGTTATTTCTGTAGTTTAATTGCTGCATATTGCTGAAAATTGTCCATAGTGTCCCTATCATCTAGTTTAAACAGTTATGATTAACAGATTGTATCCAGAGTGCAATCCAAACATGATTTTAGACCTTGTTTATGGAAAAGTGGTTATTTCTGTGGTTTAATTGCTGCAAATTGCTGAAAATTGTCCATAGTGTCCCTATCATCTAGTTTGAACAGTTATGTTTAACAGATTGTATCCAGAGTGCAATCCAAACATGATTTTAGACCTTGTTTATGGTGGTTATTTCTGTAGTTTAATTGCTGCATATTGCTGAAAATTGTCCATAGTGTCCCTATCATCTAGTTTAAACAGTTATGATTAACAGATTGTATCCAGAGTGCAATCCAAACATGATTTTAGACCTTGTTTATGGAAAAGTGGTTATTTCTGTAGTTTAATTGCTGCAAATTGCTGAAAATTGTCCACAGTGTCCCTTTCATCTAGTTTGAAAAGTTATGATTAAAGAGTGCAATCCAAACATGATTTTAGACCTTGTTTATGGAAAAGTGGTTATTTCTGTAGTTTAATTGCTGCAAATTGCTGAAAATTGTCCATAGTGTCCCTATCATCTAGTTTGAAAAGTTATGATTAACAGATTGTATCCAGAGTGCAATCCAAACATGATTTTAGACCTTGTTTATGGTGGTTATTTCTGTAGTTTAATTGCTGCATATTGCTGAAAATTGTCCATAGTGTCCCTATCATCTAGTTTAAACAGTTATGATTAACAGATTGTATCCAGAGTGCAATCCAAACATGATTTTAGACCTTGTTTATGGAAAAGTGGTTATTTCTGTGGTTTAATTGCTGCAAATTGCTGAAAATTGTCCATAGTGTCCCTATCATCTAGTTTGAACAGTTATGTTTAAAATATTGTATCCAGAGTGCATCAAACATGATTTTAGACCTTGTTTATGGAAAAGTGGTTATTTCTGTAGTTTAATTGCTGCAAATGGCTGAAAATTGTCCACAGTGTCCCTTTCATCTAGTTTGAAAAGTTATGATTAAAGAGTGCAATCCAAACATGATTTTAGACCTTGTTTATGGAAAAGTGGTTATTTCTGTAGTTTAATTGCTGCAAATTGCTGAAAATTGTCCACAGTGTCCCTTTCATCTAGTTTGAAAAGTTATGATTAGAGTGCAATCCAAACATGATTTTAGACCTTGTTTATGGAAAAGTGGTTATTTCTGTAGTTTAATTGCTGCAAATGGCTGAAAATTGTCCACAGTGTCCCTTTCATCTAGTTTGAAAAGTTATGATTAAAGAGTGCAATCCAAACATGATTTTAGACCTTGTTTATGGAAAAGTGGTTATTTCTGTAGTTTAATTGCTGCAAATTGCTGAAAATTGTCCATAGTGTCCCTATCATCTAGTTTGAACAGTTATGTTTAACAGATTGTATCCAGAGTGCAATCCAAACATGATTTTAGACCTTGTTTATGGTGGTTATTTCTGTAGTTTAATTGCTGCATATTGCTGAAAATTGTCCATAGTGTCCCTATCATCTAGTTTAAACAGTTATGATTAACAGATTGTATCCAGAGTGCAATCCAAACATGATTTTAGACCTTGTTTATGGAAAAGTGGTTATTTCTGTAGTTTAATTGCTGCAAATTGCTGAAAATTGTCCACAGTGTCCCTTTCATCTAGTTTGAAAAGCTATGATTAAAGAGTGCAATCCAAACATGATTTTAGACCTTGTTTATGGAAAAGTGGTTATTTCTGTAGTTTAATTGCTGCAAATTGCTGAAAATTGTCCATAGTGTCCCTATCATCTAGTTTGAAAAGTTATGATTAACAGATTGTATCCAGAGTGCAATCCAAACATGATTTTAGACCTTGTTTATGGAAAAGTGGTTATTTCTGTAGTTTAATTGCTGCAAATTGCTGAAAATTGTCCATAGTGTCCCTATTATCTAGTTTGAAAAGTTATGATTAACAGATTGTATCCAGAGTGCAATCCAAACATGATTTTAGACCTTGTTTATGGAAAAGTGGTTATTTCTGTAGTTTAATTGCTGCAAATTGCTGAAAATTGTCCATAGTGTCCCTATCATCTAGTTTGAACACTTATGTTTAACAGATTGTATCCAGAGTGCAATCCAAACATGATTTTAGACCTTGTTTATGGTGGTTATTTCTGTAGTTTAATTGCTGCATATTGCTGAAAATTGTCCATAGTGTCCCTATCATCTAGTTTAAACAGTTATGATTAACAGATTGTATCCAGAGTGCAATCCAAACATGATTTTAGACCTTGTTTATGGAAAAGTGGTTATTTCTGTGGTTTAATTGCTGCAAATTGCTGAAAATTGTCCATAGTGTCCCTATCATCTAGTTTGAACAGTTATGTTTAACAGATTGTATCCAGAGTGCAATCCAAACATGATTTTAGACCTTGTTTATGGTGGTTATTTCTGTAGTTTAATTGCTGCATATTGCTGAAAATTGTCCATAGTGTCCCTATCATCTAGTTTAAACAGTTATGATTAACAGATTGTATCCAGAGTGCAATCCAAACATGATTTTAGACCTTGTTTATGGAAAAGTGGTTATTTCTGTGGTTTAATTGCTGCAAATTGCTGAAAATTGTCCATAGTGTCCCTATCATCTAGTTTGAACAGTTATGTTTAACAGATTGTATCCAGAGTGCAATCCAAACATGATTTTAGACCTTGTTTATGGTGGTTATTTCTGTAGTTTAATTGCTGCATATTGCTGAAAATTGTCCATAGTGTCCCTATCATCTAGTTTAAACAGTTATGATTAACAGATTGTATCCAGAGTGCAATCCAAACATGATTTTAGACCTTGTTTATGGAAAAGTGGTTATTTCTGTAGTTTAATTGCTGCAAATTGCTGAAAATTGTCCATAGTGTCCCTATCATCTAGTTTGAAAAGTTATGATTAACAGATTGTATCCAGAGTGCAATCCAAACATGATTTTAGACCTTGTTTATGGAAAAGTGGTTATTTCTGTAGTTTAATTGCTGCAAATTGCTGAAAATTGTCCATAGTGTCCCTATTATCTAGTTTGAAAAGTTATGATTAACAGATTGTATCCAGAGTGCAATCCAAACATGATTTTAGACCTTGTTTATGGAAAAGTGGTTATTTCTGTAGTTTAATTGCTGCAAATTGCTGAAAATTGTCCATAGTGTCCCTATCATCTAGTTTGAACACTTATGTTTAACAGATTGTATCCAGAGTGCAATCCAAACATGATTTTAGACCTTGTTTATGGTGGTTATTTCTGTAGTTTAATTGCTGCATATTGCTGAAAATTGTCCATAGTGTCCCTATCATCTAGTTTAAACAGTTATGATTAACAGATTGTATCCAGAGTGCAATCCAAACATGATTTTAGACCTTGTTTATGGAAAAGTGGTTATTTCTGTGGTTTAATTGCTGCAAATTGCTGAAAATTGTCCATAGTGTCCCTATCATCTAGTTTGAACAGTTATGTTTAAAATATTGTATCCAGAGTGCATCAAACATGATTTTAGACCTTGTTTATGGAAAAGTGGTTATTTCTGTAGTTTAATTGCTGCAAATGGCTGAAAATTGTCCACAGTGTCCCTTTCATCTAGTTTGAAAAGTTATGATTAAAGAGTGCAATCCAAACATGATTTTAGACCTTGTTTATGGAAAAGTGGTTATTTCTGTAGTTTAATTGCTGCAAATTGCTGAAAATTGTCCACAGTGTCCCTTTCATCTAGTTTGAAAAGTTATGATTAGAGTGCAATCCAAACATGATTTTAGACCTTGTTTATGGAAAAGTGGTTATTTCTGTAGTTTAATTGCTGCAAATGGCTGAAAATTGTCCACAGTGTCCCTTTCATCTAGTTTGAAAAGTTATGATTAAAGAGTGCAATCCAAACATGATTTTAGACCTTGTTTATGGAAAAGTGGTTATTTCTGTAGTTTAATTGCTGCAAATTGCTGAAAATTGTCCATAGTGTCCCTATCATCTAGTTTAAACAGTTATGATTAACAGATTGTATCCAGAGTGCAATCCAAACATGATTTCAGACCTTGTTTATGGAAAAGTGGTTATTTCTGTGGTTTAATTGCTTCAAATTGCTGAAAATTGTCCATAGTGTCCCTATCATCTAGTTTGAAAAGTTATGTTTAAAATATTGTATCCAGAGTGCATCATACATGATTTTAGACCTTGTTCATGGAAAAGTGGTTATTTCTGTAGTTTAATTGCTGCAAATGGCAGAAAATTGTCCACAGTGTCCCTTTCATCTAGTTTGAAAAGTTATGATTAAAGAGTGCAATCCAAACATGATTTTAGACCTTGTTTATGGAAAAGTGGTTATTTCTGTATTTTAATTGCTGCAAATTGCTGAAAATTGTCCATAGTGTCCCTATCATCTAGATTGAACACTTATGTTTAACAGATTGTATCCAGAGTGCAATCCAAACATGATTTTAGACCTTGTTTATGGTGGTTATTTCTGTAGTTTAATTGCTGCATATTGCTGAAAATTGTCCATAGTGTCCCTATCATCTAGTTTAAACAGTTATGATTAACAGATTGTATCCAGAGTGCAATCCAAACATGATTTTAGACCTTGTTTATGGAAAAGTGGTTATTTCTGTGGTTTAATTGCTGCAAATTGCTGAAAATTGTCCATAGTGTCCCTATCATCTAGTTTGAACAGTTATGTTTAAAATATTGTATCCAGAGTGCATCAAACATGATTTTAGACCTTGTTTATGGAAAAGTGGTTATTTCTGTAGTTGAATTGCTGCAAATGGCTGAAAATTGTCCACAGTGTCCCTTTCATCTAGTTTGAAAAGTTATGATTAAAGAGTGCAATCCAAACATGATTTTAGACCTTGTTTATGGAAAAGTGGTTATTTCTGTAGTTTAATTGCTGCAAATTGCTGAAAATTGTCCATAGTGTCCCTATCATCTAGTTTGAAAAGTTATGATTAACAGATTGTATCCAGAGTGCAATCCAAACATGATTTTAGACCTTGTTTATGGAAAAGTGGTTATTTCTGTAGTTTAATTGCTGCAAATTGCTGAAAATTGTCCATAGTGTCCCTATTATCTAGTTTGAAAAGTTATGATTAACAGATTGTATCCAGAGTGCAATCCAAACATGATTTTAGACCTTGTTTATGGAAAAGTGGTTATTTCTGTAGTTTAATTGCTGCAAATTGCTGAAAATTGTCCATAGTGTCCCTATCATCTAGTTTGAACACTTATGTTTAACAGATTGTATCCAGAGTGCAATCCAAACATGATTTTAGACCTTGTTTATGGTGGTTATTTCTGTAGTTTAATTGCTGCATATTGCTGAAAATTGTCCATAGTGTCCCTATCATCTAGTTTAAACAGTTATGATTAACAGATTGTATCCAGAGTGCAATCCAAACATGATTTTAGACCTTGTTTATGGAAAAGTGGTTATTTCTGTGGTTTAATTGCTTCAAATTGCTGAAAATTGTCCATAGTGTCCCTATCATCTAGTTTGAACAGTTAAGTTTAAAATATTGTATCCAGAGTGCATCATACATGATTTTAGACCTTGTTCATGGAAAAGTGGTTATTTCTGTAGTTTAATTGCTGCAAATGGCAGAAAATTGTCCACAGTGTCCCTTTCATCTAGTTTGAAAAGTTATGATTAAAGAGTGCAATCCAAACATGACTTTAGACCTTGTTTATGGAAAAGTGGTTATTTCTGTAGTTTAATTGCTGAAAATTGCTGAAAATTGTCCATAGTGTCCCTATTATCTAGTTTGAAAAGTTATGATTAACAGATTGTATCCAGAGTGCAATCCAAACATGATTTTAGACCTTGTTTATGGAAAAGTGGTTATTTCTGTAGTTTAATTGCTGCAAATTGCTGAAAATTGTCCATAGTGTCCCTATCATCTAGTTTGAACACTTATGTTTAACAGATTGTATCCAGAGTGCAATCCAAACATGATTTTAGACCTTGTTTATGGTGGTTATTTCTGTAGTTTAATTGCTGCATATTGCTGAAAATTGTCCATAGTGTCCCTATCATCTAGTTTAAACAGTTATGATTAACAGATTGTATCCAGAGTGCAATCCAAACATGATTTTAGACCTTGTTTATGGAAAAGTGGTTATTTCTGTGGTTTAATTGCTTCAAATTGCTGAAAATTGTCCATAGTGTCCCTATCATCTAGTTTGAACAGTTATGTTTAAAATATTGTATCCAGAGTGCATCATACATGATTTTAGACCTTGTTCATGGAAAAGTGGTTATTTCTGTAGTTTAATTGCTGCAAATGGCAGAAAATTGTCCACAGTGTCCCTTTCATCTAGTTTGAAAAGTTATGATTAAAGAGTGCAATCCAAACATGATTTTAGACCTTGTTTATGGAAAAGTGGTTATTTCTGTATTTTAATTGCTGCAAATTGCTGAAAATTGTCCATAGTGTCCCTATCATCTAGTTTGAACACTTATGTTTAACAGATTGTATCCAGAGTGCAATCCAAACATGATTTTAGACCTTGTTTATGGTGGTTATTTCTGTAGTTTAATTGCTGCATATTGCTGAAAATTGTCCATAGTGTCCCTATCATCTAGTTTAAACAGTTATGATTAACAGATTGTATCCAGAGTGCAATCCAAACATGATTTTAGACCTTGTTTATGGAAAAGTGGTTATTTCTGTGGTTTAATTGCTGCAAATTGCTGAAAATTGTCCATAGTGTCCCTATCATCTAGTTTGAACAGTTATGTTTAAAATATTGTATCCAGAGTGCATCAAACATGATTTTAGACCTTGTTTATGGAAAAGTGGTTATTTCTGTAGTTGAATTGCTGCAAATGGCTGAAAATTGTCCACAGTGTCCCTTTCATCTAGTTTGAAAAGTTATGATTAAAGAGTGCAATCCAAACATGATTTTAGACCTTGTTTATGGAAAAGTGGTTATTTCTGTAGTTTAATTGCTGCAAATTGCTGAAAATTGTCCACAGTGTCCCTTTCATCTAGTTTGAAAAGTTATGATTAGAGTGCAATCCAAACATGATTTTAGACCTTGTTTATGGAAAAGTGGTTATTTCTGTAGTTTAATTGCTGCAAATGGCTGAAAATTGTCCACAGTGTCCCTTTCATCTAGTTTGAAAAGTTATGATTAAAGAGTGCAATCCAAACATGATTTTAGACCTTGTTTATGGAAAAGTGGTTATTTCTGTAGTTTAATTGCTGCAAATTGCTGAAAATTGTCCATAGTGTCCCTATCATCTAGTTTGAACAGTTATGTTTAACAGATTGTATCCAGAGTGCAATCCAAACATGATTTTAGACCTTGTTTATGGTGGTTATTTCTGTAGTTTAATTGCTGCATATTGCTGAAAATTGTCCATAGTGTCCCTATCATCTAGTTTAAACAGTTATGATTAACAGATTGTATCCAGAGTGCAATCCAAACATGATTTTAGACCTTGTTTATGGAAAAGTGGTTATTTCTGTAGTTTAATTGCTGCAAATTGCTGAAAATTGTCCACAGTGTCCCTTTCATCTAGTTTGAAAAGTTATGATTAAAGAGTGCAATCCAAACATGATTTTAGACCTTGTTTATGGAAAAGTGGTTATTTCTGTAGTTTAATTGCTGCAAATTGCTGAAAATTGTCCATAGTGTCCCTATTATCTAGTTTGAAAAGTTATGATTAACAGATGTTATCCAGAGTGCAATCCAAACATGATTTTAGACCTTGTTTATGGAAAAGTGGTTATTTCTGTAGTTTAATTGCTGCAAATTGCTGAAAATTGTCCATAGTGTCCCTATCATCTAGTTTGAACACTTATGTTTAACAGATTGTATCCAGAGTGCAATCCAAACATGATTTTAGACCTTGTTTATGGTGGTTATTTCTGTAGTTTAATTGCTGCATATTGCTGAAAATTGTCCATAGTGTCCCTATCATCTAGTTTAAACAGTTATGATTAACAGATTGTATCCAGAGTGCAATCCAAACATGATTTTAGACCTTGTTTATGGAAAAGTGGTTATTTCTGTAGTTTAATTGCTGCAAATTGCTGAAAATTGTCCACAGTGTCCCTTTCATCTAGTTTGAAAAGTTATGATTAAAGAGTGCAATCCAAACATGATTTTAGACCTTGTTTATGGAAAAGTGGTTATATCTGTAGTTTAATTGCTGCAAATTGCTGAAAATTGTCCACAGTGTCCCTATCATCTAGTTTGAACAGTTCCGTTTAACAGATT
>NC_048589.1:15000-17500 GCF_013265735.2 Oncorhynchus mykiss
GGTTGAATGCACTATGTCTATCAAACTGCAGGCAGGGTATGGGTATACACTTTTAGGGTGATTTTAACCACTTCCGGTTGCTCCAGGAAGCTTAGAATTGACACAGGTAGACCTCATAGTGGTCTGATGGACTGTCACTGAAGACAGGTTCATACGGCATTCATAACCCACATAGGCTTCAGGTTGAATTTCAGGGAGCAGGCAATGTATTCCTATGGGGAGAGAAGTCATTGTAATCTGTGAGATCAAAAAACACTTTTTTTTGTTTTACTGTTAAGGGTTAATGCCACACGGTCAAGGCTAGGCTTGCACAGATCGGGATGACCTTCCTGTGGTGGAATTTTTCTTCTCACCCTAACGGTTCTCTCACTGTCACTCAAAATCAAATGACGTTGTGGGGCAGGCTTCATTTTGGGCCTACTTTTCTAATGTTCGCTGCGCTTAGACCGAGCGAGCTACGGTCAAGCGGGATATCTCGTTGAACTCGGCACGGCCTAGGGATTATGGTAATGCAATTGCCTGCTCTCTGTGTCTTTAAGCACCGCACTTTGTCACTCCATCCTTGCTGTGTGTGTGTGTGTGAGAGCTTTTCTTTGACATCTGTTGGGAGAAATGACTGACTTACAGGTCATGGGGGTTGCCTAATCACACATATGAAGTTTTGAAAAGATCTGACCTTTTTAACCCTTGGAAACAGCCACTCTGACACCATTTAAGGCACTTCCCGTTGGCACAGGAAGCTATAAATAAACTCATATCCTGATTGGGGTATGCCTTTACATAATCCTGAGGTTTAAGTCTTTACGTTAAGAACTGAGTTATTTACGGAGGGTTTAGTATGTGTGTGTTATTTCAGAAAATCATAGAAAATCACAGAAATCTCACAGAGCTCCGCAGCACACTTTAAAAATATTCGTATGAACACCCTGCAACTGGATCTGTAACTGTTGAAAAAAAAAAAGCCTATTTGTGAACATCACCAATTTGTCATTGTCCCATTTCTCTTAAATGACGATAGATAAATGGCTGGTTCTTTTTTTATTGACACCGGAGGCTCCTTGACTTTGACCTGAAGTGGAAAAATAATTTCTCTATTTCCATTTTGGACCTTTATTCCCAGAAAAATGGCCATAACTCAAAAACCGTTGAGGCCTAGACGCCATCTTGTTCGGGGCCAACTGCCCATTATGCCAAACCTACGCTCACCAAGTTCCGGCTTCGAAATATTTTCCGTTTTCGAGATAAGGCCCCGTCGTGATTCGTGACGTTTAGTCCAATTGCCATATGATTCCTTATGCCCTCTTGTGGGAGAATTTCCGGGATAGCGGAAAAATGGTCCAAAACTTGTTTATTTTATAAAACGGAAACCGAATGTCCGACAAAGTTCATTTGATGACTTCCCGGTAGGTCCGGCCCTACCGCACGGCCCGACGCCGACCGCGAATTTTACAAACGTTTTCGGACGTCTAGTAAGGGACCGTACATTTGCAATATGGACTTTCTCACTAACCATACACGAAATGTCAAAATGTTCCCTTAAGGTATGGAAGTAAAAGTCGTAACAAGGTTTCCGTAGGTGAACCTGCGGAAGGATCATTAACGGGTTGCCAGCTGCCAGCATGGGGCTGAGCGCCGAAAATCCGTCTATGCTAGGGTAGGGGGCTCACGCCTCCGGCCTTCCCTTCTCCCGGCGCGGGTGTCAATCGGTCCTAGCCCGCGTCCCCGCATCCCCCTTTGCCTGGGATGTGCCCGACTGGCTCCATCCCCTTTCCCCATTAGCCACGGTTGCATGGGCGGGTGGAGAGGCCGCTACCGAAGGGGACTGGGGGTGTCCGGTGAACCGGGACTTCCCAAAATGGTCTAACATCTTATAAGCGGCTTGAGTATCGCCCAGTATCCTCGCGCGGCACTGGGAACCCAGTCAACTTCTCTGCGCCCCGGCGTAGGTGAGGGTTTAATATCTGCGCGGCTTCACCGGCACTTCGGCGACGACGCAGCGCAGCTCCCGGAAGCCTCCCTATTCTTAAACCTTTGTCTTTGAACTATGGCCTGGCGCTCTGGCGAAGTGCGGGTGGGGGAAAGGAGGATAACTCTCTGCCCAGCCACTGGCCTCTGCGTGCAATGCAAAACAAGAGTACAACTCTTAGCGGTGGATCACTCGGCTCGTGCGTCGATGAAGAACGCAGCTAGCTGCGAGAACTAATGTGAATTGCAGGACACATTGATCATTGACACTTTGCGGCCCCAGGTTCATCCTGGGGCTACTCCTGTCTGAGGGTCGCTTTGTCATCAATCGGAAGCTCTGGGTTTCCGCAGCTGGGGCAGTCGCAGGTGGCCACTGTGCAGCCTTCGTCCCCCTAAGTTCAGACCAGGACGGCTCGGTGGGTTTGTTGAGGATGAGCCTTGGCTCTACCTCCTTTCCCCTGTGCGCTCTTCCTTTCCCTTCTCGCTTCGGCGAGAGGCGCCCACGTTCCCCTCATGGTCTGGCGTGGCTGCCGGT
>NC_048589.1:20000-52500 GCF_013265735.2 Oncorhynchus mykiss
ATTGTCCATAGTGTCCCTATCATCTAGTTTAAACAGTTATGATTAACAGATTGTATCCAGAGTGCAATCCAAACATGATTTCAGACCTTGTTTATGGAAAAGTGGTTATTTCTGTGGTTTAATTGCTTCAAATTGCTGAAAATTGTCCATAGTGTCCCTATCATCTAGTTTGAACAGTTCCGTTTAACAGAGTGCAATCCAAACATGATTTTAGACCTTGTTTATATGGAAAAGTGATTATTTCTGTAGTTTAATTGCTGCAAATTGCTGAAAATTGTCCATAGTGTCCCTATCATCTAGTTTGAACAGTTATGTTTAAAATATTGTATCCAGAGTGCATCAAACATGATTTTAGACCTTGTTTATGGAAAAGTGGTTGTTTCTGTAGTTTAATTGCTGCAAATGGCTGAAAATTGTCCACAGTGTCCCTTTCATCTAGTTTGAAAAGTTATGATTAAAGAGTGCAATCCAAACATGATTTTAGACCTTGTTTATGGAAAAGTGGTTATTTCTGTAGTTTAATTGCTGCAAATTGCTGAAAATTGTCCACAGTGTCCCTTTCATCTAGTTTGAAAAGTTATGATTAGAGTGCAATCCAAACATGATTTTAGACCTTGTTTATGGAAAAGTGGTTATTTCTGTAGTTTAATTGCTGCAAATTGCTGAAAATTGTCCATAGTGTCCCTATCATCTAGTTTGAACAGTTATGTTTAAAATATTGTATCCAGAGTGCATCAAACATGATTTTAGACCTTGTTTATGGAAAAGTGGTTATTTCTGTAGTTTAATTGCTGCAAATGGCTGAAAATTGTCCACAGTGTCCCTTTCATCTAGTTTGAAAAGTTATGATTAAAGAGTGCAATCCAAACATGATTTTAGACCTTGTTTATGGAAAAGTGGTTATTTCTGTAGTTTAATTGCTGCAAATTGCTGAAAATTGTCCATAGTGTCCCTATCATCTAGTTTGAACAGTTATGTTTAACAGATTGTATCCAGAGTGCAATCCAAACATGATTTTAGACCTTGTTTATGGAAAAGTGGTTATTTCTGTAGTTTAATTGCTGCAAATTGCTGAAAATTGTCCATAGTGTCCCTATCATCTAGTTTGAACAGTTATGTTTAACAGATTGTATCCAGAGTGCAATCCAAACATGATTTTAGACCTTGTTTATGGTGGTAATTTCTGTAGTTTAATTGCTGCATATTGCTGAAAATTGTCCATAGTGTCCCTATCATCTAGTTTGAACAGTTATGTTTAAAATATTGTATCCAGAGTGCATCATACATGATTTTAGACCTTGTTCATGGAAAAGTGGTTATTTCTGTAGTTTAATTGCTGCAAATTGCTGAAAATTGTCCATAGTGTCCCTATCATCTAGTTTGAACAGTTATGTTTAACAGATTGTATCCAGAGTGCAATCCAAACATGATTTTAGACCTTGTTTATGGTGGTTATTTCTGTAGTTTAATTGCTGCATATTGCTGAAAATTGTCCATAGTGTCCCTATCATCTAGTTTAAACAGTTATGATTAACAGATTGTATCCAGAGTGCAATCCAAACATGATTTCAGACCTTGTTTATGGAAAAGTGGTTATTTCTGTGGTTTAATTGCTTCAAATTGCTGAAAATTGTCCATAGTGTCCCTATCATCTAGTTTGAACAGTTCCGTTTAACAGAGTGCAATCCAAACATGATTTTAGACCTTGTTTATATGGAAAAGTGATTATTTCTGTAGTTTAATTGCTGCAAATTGCTGAAAATTGTCCATAGTGTCCCTATCATCTAGTTTGAACAGTTATGTTTAAAATATTGTATCCAGAGTGCATCAAACATGATTTTAGACCTTGTTTATGGAAAAGTGGTTGTTTCTGTAGTTTAATTGCTGCAAATGGCTGAAAATTGTCCACAGTGTCCCTTTCATCTAGTTTGAAAAGTTATGATTAAAGAGTGCAATCCAAACATGATTTTAGACCTTGTTTATGGAAAAGTGGTTATTTCTGTAGTTTAATTGCTGCAAATTGCTGAAAATTGTCCACAGTGTCCCTTTCATCTAGTTTGAAAAGTTATGATTAGAGTGCAATCCAAACATGATTTTAGACCTTGTTTATGGAAAAGTGGTTATTTCTGTAGTTTAATTGCTGCAAATGGCTGAAAATTGTCCACAGTGTCCCTTTCATCTAGTTTGAAAAGTTATGATTAAAGAGTGCAATCCAAACATGATTTTAGACCTTGTTTATGGAAAAGTGGTTATTTCTGTAGTTTAATTGCTGCAAATTGCTGAAAATTGTCCATAGTGTCCCTATCATCTAGTTTGAACAGTTCCGTTTAACAGAGTGCAATCCAAACATGATTTTAGACCTTGTTTATATGGAAAAGTGATTATTTCTGTAGTTTAATTGCTGCAAATTGCTGAAAATTGTCCATAGTGTCCCTATCATCTAGTTTGAACAGTTATGTTTAAAATATTGTATCCAGAGTGCATCAAACATGATTTTAGACCTTGTTTATGGAAAAGTGGTTATTTCTGTAGTTTAATTGCTGCAAATTGCTGAAAATTGTCCATAGTGTCCCTATCATCTAGTTTGAACAGTTATGTTTAACAGATTGTATCCAGAGTGCAATCCAAACATGATTTTAGACCTTGTTTATGGAAAAGTGGTTATTTCTGTAGTTTAATTGCTGCAAATTGCTGAAAATTGTCCATAGTGTCCCTATCATCTAGTTTGAACAGTTATGTTTAACAGATTGTATCCAGAGTGCAATCCAAACATGATTTTAGACCTTGTTTATGGTGGTAATTTCTGTAGTTTAATTGCTGCATATTGCTGAAAATTGTCCATAGTGTCCCTATCATCTAGTTTGAACAGTTATGTTTAAAATATTGTATCCAGAGTGCATCATACATGATTTTAGACCTTGTTCATGGAAAAGTGGTTATTTCTGTAGTTTAATTGCTGCAAATTGCTGAAAATTGTCCATAGTGTCCCTATCATCTAGTTTGAACAGTTATGTTTAACAGATTGTATCCAGAGTGCAATCCAAACATGATTTTAGACCTTGTTTATGGTGGTTATTTCTGTAGTTTAATTGCTGCATATTGCTGAAAATTGTCCATAGTGTCCCTATCATCTAGTTTAAACAGTTATGATTAACATATTGTATCCAGAGTGCAATCCAAACATGATTTCAGACCTTGTTTATGGAAAAGTGGTTATTTCTGTGGTTTAATTGCTTCAAATTGCTGAAAATTGTCCATAGTGTCCCTATCATCTAGTTTGAACAGTTCCGTTTAACAGAGTGCAATCCAAACATGATTTTAGACCTTGTTTATATGGAAAAGTGATTATTTCTGTAGTTTAATTGCTGCAAATTGCTGAAAATTGTCCATAGTGTCCCTATCATCTAGTTTGAACAGTTATGTTTAAAATATTGTATCCAGAGTGCATCAAACATGATTTTAGACCTTGTTTATGGAAAAGTGGTTGTTTCTGTAGTTTAATTGCTGCAAATGGCTGAAAATTGTCCACAGTGTCCCTTTCATCTAGTTTGAAAAGTTATGATTAAAGAGTGCAATCCAAACATGATTTTAGACCTTGTTTATGGAAAAGTGGTTATTTCTGTAGTTTAATTGCTGCAAATTGCTGAAAATTCTCCACAGTGTCCCTTTCATCTAGTTTGAAAAGTTATGATTAGAGTGCAATCCAAACATGATTTTAGACCTTGTTTATGGAAAAGTGGTTATTTCTGTAGTTTAATTGCTGCAAATTGCTGAAAATTGTCCATAGTGTCCCTATCATCTAGTTTGAACAGTTATGTTTAAAATATTGTATCCAGAGTGCATCAAACATGATTTTAGACCTTGTTTATGGAAAAGTGGTTGTTTCTGTAGTTTAATTGCTGCAAATGGCTGAAAATTGTCCACAGTGTCCCTTTCATCTAGTTTGAAAAGTTATGATTAAAGAGTGCAATCCAAACATGATTTTAGACCTTGTTTATGGAAAAGTGGTTATTTCTGTAGTTTAATTGCTGCAAATTGCTGAAAATTGTCCACAGTGTCCCTTTCATCTAGTTTGAAAAGTTATGATTAGAGTGCAATCCAAACATGATTTTAGACCTTGTTTATGGAAAAGTGGTTATTTCTGTAGTTTAATTGCTGCAAATGGCTGAAAATTGTCCACAGTGTCCCTTTCATCTAGTTTGAAAAGTTATGATTAAAGAGTGCAATCCAAACATGATTTTAGACCTTGTTTATGGAAAAGTGGTTATTTCTGTAGTTTAATTGCTGCAAATTGCTGAAAATTGTCCATAGTGTCCCTATCATCTAGTTTGAACAGTTCCGTTTAACAGAGTGCAATCCAAACATGATTTTAGACCTTGTTTATATGGAAAAGTGATTATTTCTGTAGTTTAATTGCTGCAAATTGCTGAAAATTGTCCATAGTGTCCCTATCATCTAGTTTGAACAGTTATGTTTAAAATATTGTATCCAGAGTGCATCAAACATGATTTTAGACCTTGTTTATGGAAAAGTGGTTATTTCTGTAGTTTAATTGCTGCAAATTGCTGAAAATTGTCCATAGTGTCCCTATCATCTAGTTTGAACAGTTATGTTTAACAGATTGTATCCAGAGTGCAATCCAAACATGATTTTAGACCTTGTTTATGGAAAAGTGGTTATTTCTGTAGTTTAATTGCTGCAAATTGCTGAAAATTGTCCATAGTGTCCCTATCATCTAGTTTGAACAGTTATGTTTAACAGATTGTATCCAGAGTGCAATCCAAACATGATTTTAGACCTTGTTTATGGTGGTAATTTCTGTAGTTTAATTGCTGCATATTGCTGAAAATTGTCCATAGTGTCCCTATCATCTAGTTTGAACAGTTATGTTTAAAATATTGTATCCAGAGTGCATCATACATGATTTTAGACCTTGTTCATGGAAAAGTGGTTATTTCTGTAGTTTAATTGCTGCAAATTGCTGAAAATTGTCCATAGTGTCCCTATCATCTAGTTTGAACAGTTATGTTTAACAGATTGTATCCAGAGTGCAATCCAAACATGATTTTAGACCTTGTTTATGGTGGTTATTTCTGTAGTTTAATTGCTGCATATTGCTGAAAATTGTCCATAGTGTCCCTATCATCTAGTTTAAACAGTTATGATTAACAGATTGTATCCAGAGTGCAATCCAAACATGATTTCAGACCTTGTTTATGGAAAAGTGGTTATTTCTGTGGTTTAATTGCTTCAAATTGCTGAAAATTGTCCATAGTGTCCCTATCATCTAGTTTGAACAGTTCCGTTTAACAGAGTGCAATCCAAACATGATTTTAGACCTTGTTTATATGGAAAAGTGATTATTTCTGTAGTTTAATTGCTGCAAATTGCTGAAAATTGTCCATAGTGTCCCTATCATCTAGTTTGAACAGTTATGTTTAAAATATTGTATCCAGAGTGCATCAAACATGATTTTAGACCTTGTTTATGGAAAAATGGTTGTTTCTGTAGTTTAATTGCTGCAAATGGCTGAAAATTGTCCACAGTGTCCCTTTCATCTAGTTTGAAAAGTTATGATTAAAGAGTGCAATCCAAACATGATTTTAGACCTTGTTTATGGAAAAGTGGTTATTTCTGTAGTTTAATTGCTGCAAATTGCTGAAAATTGTCCACAGTGTCCCTTTCATCTAGTTTGAAAAGTTATGATTAGAGTGCAATCCAAACATGATTTTAGACCTTGTTTATGGAAAAGTGGTTATTTCTGTAGTTTAATTGCTGCAAATTGCTGAAAATTGTCCATAGTGTCCCTATCATCTAGTTTGAACAGTTATGTTTAAAATATTGTATCCAGAGTGCATCAAACATGATTTTAGACCTTGTTTATGGAAAAGTGGTTATTTCTGTAGTTTAATTGCTGCAAATGGCTGAAAATTGTCCACAGTGTCCCTTTCATCTAGTTTGAAAAGTTATGATTAAAGAGTGCAATCCAAACATGATTTTAGACCTTGTTTATGGAAAAGTGGTTATTTCTGTAGTTTAATTGCTGCAAATTGCTGAAAATTGTCCATAGTGTCCCTATCATCTAGTTTGAACAGTTATGTTTAACAGATTGTATCCAGAGTGCAATCCAAACATGATTTTAGACCTTGTTTATGGTGGTAATTTCTGTAGTTTAATTGCTGCATATTGCTGAAAATTGTCCATAGTGTCCCTATCATCTAGTTTGAACAGTTATGTTTAAAATATTGTATCCAGAGTGCATCATACATGATTTTAGACCTTGTTCATGGAAAAGTGGTTATTTCTGTAGTTTAATTGCTGCAAATTGCTGAAAATTGTCCATAGTGTCCCTATCATCTAGTTTGAACAGTTATGTTTAACAGATTGTATCCAGAGTGCAATCCAAACATGATTTTAGACCTTGTTTATGGTGGTTATTTCTGTAGTTTAATTGCTGCATATTGCTGAAAATTGTCCATAGTGTCCCTATCATCTAGTTTAAACAGTTATGATTAACAGATTGTATCCAGAGTGCAATCCAAACATGATTTCAGACCTTGTTTATGGAAAAGTGGTTATTTCTGTGGTTTAATTGCTTCAAATTGCTGAAAATTGTCCATAGTGTCCCTATCATCTAGTTTGAACAGTTATGTTTAAAAT
The DNA here is from genome assembly GCF_013265735.2 of Oncorhynchus mykiss. Lineage (NCBI taxonomy): Eukaryota > Metazoa > Chordata > Actinopteri > Salmoniformes > Salmonidae > Oncorhynchus > Oncorhynchus mykiss. Next base: position 26,661 of record NC_048589.1, read on the forward strand.
ATTGTATCCAGAGTGCATCATACATGATTTTAGACCTTGTTCATGGAAAAGTGGTTATTTCTGTAGTTTAATTGCTGCAAATGGCTGAAAATTGTCCACAGTGTCCCTTTCATCTAGTTTGAAAAGTTATGATTAAAGAGTGCAATCCAAACATGATTTTAGACCTTGTTTATGGAAAAGTGGTTATTTCTGTATTTTAATTGCTGCAAATTGCTGAAAATTGTCCATAGTGTCCCTATCATCTAGTTTGAACACTTATGTTTAACAGATTGTATCCAGAGTGCAATCCAAACATGATTTTAGACCTTGTTTATGGAAAAGTGGTTATTTCTGTAGTTTAATTGCTGCAAATTGCTGAAAATTGTCCATAGTGTCCCTATCATCTAGTTTGAACAGTTATGTTTAACAGATTGTATCCAGAGTGCAATCCAAACATGATTTTAGACCTTGTTTATGGTGGTAATTTCTGTAGTTTAATTGCTGCATATTGCTGAAAATTGTCCATAGTGTCCCTATCATCTAGTTTGAACAGTTATGTTTAAAATATTGTATCCAGAGTGCATCATACATGATTTTAGACCTTGTTCATGGAAAAGTGGTTATTTCTGTAGTTTAATTGCTGCAAATTGCTGAAAATTGTCCATAGTGTCCCTATCATCTAGTTTGAACAGTTATGTTTAACAGATTGTATCCAGAGTGCAATCCAAACATGATTTTAGACCTTGTTTATGGTGGTTATTTCTGTAGTTTAATTGCTGCATATTGCTGAAAATTGTCCATAGTGTCCCTATCATCTAGTTTAAACAGTTATGATTAACAGATTGTATCCAGAGTGCAATCCAAACATGATTTCAGACCTTGTTTATGGAAAAGTGGTTATTTCTGTGGTTTAATTGCTTCAAATTGCTGAAAATTGTCCATAGTGTCCCTATCATCTAGTTTGAACAGTTATGTTTAAAATATTGTATCCAGAGTGCATCATACATGATTTTAGACCTTGTTCATGGAAAAGTGGTTATTTCTGTAGTTTAATTGCTGCAAATGGCTGAAAATTGTCCACAGTGTCCCTTTCATCTAGTTTGAAAAGTTATGATTAAAGAGTGCAATCCAAACATGATTTTAGACCTTGTTTATGGAAAAGTGGTTATTTCTGTATTTTAATTGCTGCAAATTGCTGAAAATTGTCCATAGTGTCCCTATCATCTAGTTTGAACACTTATGTTTAACAGATTGTATCCAGAGTGCAATCCAAACATGATTTTAGACCTTGTTTATGGTGGTTATTTCTGTAGTTTAATTGCTGCATATTGCTGAAAATTGTCCATAGTGTCCCTATCATCTAGTTTAAACAGTTATGATTAACAGATTGTATCCAGAGTGCAATCCAAACATGATTTTAGACCTTGTTTATGGAAAAGTGGTTATTTCTGTGGTTTAATTGCTGCAAATTGCTGAAAATTGTCCATAGTGTCCCTATCATCTAGTTTGAACAGTTATGTTTAAAATATTGTATCCAGAGTGCATCAAACATGATTTTAGACCTTGTTTATGGAAAAGTGGTTGTTTCTGTAGTTTAATTGCTGCAAATGGCTGAAAATTGTCCACAGTGTCCCTTTCATCTAGTTTGAAAAGTTATGATTAAAGAGTGCAATCCAAACATGATTTTAGACCTTGTTTATGGAAAAGTGGTTATTTCTGTAGTTTAATTGCTGCAAATTGCTGAAAATTGTCCACAGTGTCCCTTTCATCTAGTTTGAAAAGTTATGATTAGAGTGCAATCCAAACATGATTTTAGACCTTGTTTATGGAAAAGTGGTTATTTCTGTAGTTTAATTGCTGCAAATTGCTGAAAATTGTCCATAGTGTCCCTATCATCTAGTTTGAACAGTTATGTTTAAAATATTGTATCCAGAGTGCATCAAACATGATTTTAGACCTTGTTTATGGAAAAGTGGTTATTTCTGTAGTTTAATTGCTGCAAATGGCTGAAAATTGTCCACAGTGTCCCTTTCATCTAGTTTGAAAAGTTATGATTAAAGAGTGCAATCCAAACATGATTTTAGACCTTGTTTATGGAAAAGTGGTTATTTCTGTAGTTTAATTGCTGCAAATTGCTGAAAATTGTCCATAGTGTCCCTATCATCTAGTTTGAACAGTTACGTTTAACAGATTGTATCCAGAGTAAAATCAAAACATGATTTTAGACCTTGTTTATGGAAAAGTGGTTATTTCTGTAGTTTAATTGCTGCAAATTGCTGAAAATTGTCCATAGTGTCCCTATCATCTAGTTTGAACAGTTATGTTTAACAGATTGTATCCAGAGTGCAATCCAAACATGATTTTAGACCTTGTTTATGGTGGTAATTTCTGTAGTTTAATTGCTGCATATTGCTGAAAATTGTCCATAGTGTCCCTATCATCTAGTTTGAACAGTTATGTTTAAAATATTGTATCCAGAGTGCATCATACATGATTTTAGACCTTGTTCATGGAAAAGTGGTTATTTCTGTAGTTTAATTGCTGCAAATTGCTGAAAATTGTCCATAGTGTCCCTATCATCTAGTTTGAACAGTTATGTTTAACAGATTGTATCCAGAGTGCAATCCAAACATGATTTTAGACCTTGTTTATGGTGGTTATTTCTGTAGTTTAATTGCTGCATATTGCTGAAAATTGTCCATAGTGTCCCTATCATCTAGTTTAAACAGTTATGATTAACAGATTGTATCCAGAGTGCAATCCAAACATGATTTCAGACCTTGTTTATGGAAAAGTGGTTATTTCTGTGGTTTAATTGCTTCAAATTGCTGAAAATTGTCCATAGTGTCCCTATCATCTAGTTTGAACAGTTATGTTTAAAATATTGTATCCAGAGTGCATCATACATGATTTTAGACCTTGTTCATGGAAAAGTGGTTATTTCTGTAGTTTAATTGCTGCAAATGGCTGAAAATTGTCCACAGTGTCCCTTTCATCTAGTTTGAAAAGTTATGATTAAAGAGTGCAATCCAAACATGATTTTAGACCTTGTTTATGGAAAAGTGGTTATTTCTGTATTTTAATTGCTGCAAATTGCTGAAAATTGTCCATAGTGTCCCTATCATCTAGTTTGAACACTTATGTTTAACAGATTGTATCCAGAGTGCAATCCAAACATGATTTTAGACCTTGTTTATGGTGGTTATTTCTGTAGTTTAATTGCTGCATATTGCTGAAAATTGTCCATAGTGTCCCTATCATCTAGTTTAAACAGTTATGATTAACAGATTGTATCCAGAGTGCAATCCAAACATGATTTTAGACCTTGTTTATGGAAAAGTGGTTATTTCTGTGGTTTAATTGCTGCAAATTGCTGAAAATTGTCCATAGTGTCCCTATCATCTAGTTTGAACAGTTATGTTTAAAATATTGTATCCAGAGTGCATCAAACATGATTTTAGACCTTGTTTATGGAAAAGTGGTTATTTCTGTAGTTTAATTGCTGCAAATGGCTGAAAATTGTCCACAGTGTCCCTTTCATCTAGTTTGAAAAGTTATGATTAAAGAGTGCAATCCAAACATGATTTTAGACCTTGTTTATGGAAAAGTGGTTATTTCTGTAGTTTAATTGCTGCAAATTGCTGAAAATTGTCCACAGTGTCCCTTTCATCTAGTTTGAAAAGTTATGATTAGAGTGCAATCCAAACATGATTTTAGACCTTGTTTATGGAAAAGTGGTTATTTCTGTAGTTTAATTGCTGCAAATTGCTGAAAATTGTCCATAGTGTCCCTATCATCTAGTTTGAACAGTTATGTTTAAAATATTGTATCCAGAGTGCATCAAACATGATTTTAGACCTTGTTTATGGAAAAGTGGTTATTTCTGTAGTTTAATTGCTGCAAATGGCTGAAAATTGTCCACAGTGTCCCTTTCATCTAGTTTGAAAAGTTATGATTAAAGAGTACAATCCAAACATGATTTTAGACCTTGTTTATGGAAAAGTGGTTATTTCTGTAGTTTAATTGCTGCAAATTGCTGAAAATTGTCCATAGTGTCCCTATCATCTAGTTTGAACAGTTATGTTTAACAGATTGTATCCAGAGTGCAATCCAAACATGATTTTAGACCTTGTTTATGGAAAAGTGGTTATTTCTGTAGTTTAATTGCTGCAAATTGCTGAAAATTGTCCATAGTGTCCCTATCATCTAGTTTGAACAGTTATGTTTAACAGATTGTATCCAGAGTGCAATCCAAACATGATTTTAGACCTTGTTTATGGTGGTTATTTCTGTAGTTTAATTGCTGCATATTGCTGAAAATTGTCCATAGTGTCCCTATCATCTAGTTTAAACAGTTATGATTAACAGATTGTATCCAGAGTGCAATCCAAACATGATTTCAGACCTTGTTTATGGAAAAGTGGTTATTTCTGTGGTTTAATTGCTTCAAATTGCTGAAAATTGTCCATAGTGTCCCTATCATCTAGTTTGAACAGTTATGTTTAAAATATTGTATCCAGAGTGCATCATACATGATTTTAGACCTTGTTCATGGAAAAGTGGTTATTTCTGTAGTTTAATTGCTGCAAATTGCTGAAAATTGTCCATAGTGTCCCTATCATCTAGTTTGAACAGTTATGTTTAACAGATTGTATCCAGAGTGCAATCCAAACATGATTTTAGACCTTGTTTATATGGAAAAGTGGTTATTTCTGTAGTTTAATTGCTGCAAATTGCTGAAAATTGTCCATAGTGTCCCTATCATCTAGTTTAAACAGTTATGATTAACAGATTGTATCCAGAGTGCAATCCAAACATGATTTCAGACCTTGTTTATGGAAAAGTGGTTATTTCTGTGGTTTAATTGCTTCAAATTGCTGAAAATTGTCCATAGTGTCCCTATCATCTAGTTTGAACAGTTATGTTTAAAATATTGTATCCAGAGTGCATCATACATGATTTTAGACCTTGTTCATGGAAAAGTGGTTATTTCTGTAGTTTAATTGCTGCAAATGGCAGAAAATTGTCCACAGTGTCCCTTTCATCTAGTTTGAAAAGTTATGATTAAAGAGTGCAATCCAAACATGATTTTAGACCTTGTTTATGGAAAAGTGGTTATTTCTGTATTTTAATTGCTGCAAATTGCTGAAAATTGTCCATAGTGTCCCTATCATCTAGTTTGAACACTTATGTTTAACAGATTGTATCCAGAGTGCAATCCAAACATGATTTTAGACCTTGTTTATGGTGGTTATTTCTGTAGTTTAATTGCTGCATATTGCTGAAAATTGTCCATAGTGTCCCTATCATCTAGTTTAAACAGTTATGATTAACAGATTGTATCCAGAGTGCAATCCAAACATGATTTTAGACCTTGTTCATGGAAAAGTGGTTATTTCTGTAGTTTAATTGCTGCAAATTGCTGAAAATTGTCCACAGTGTCCCTTTCATCTAGTTTGAAAAGTTATGATTAAAGAGTGCAATCCAAACATGATTTTAGACCTTGTTTATGGAAAAGTGGTTATTTCTGTAGTTTAATTGCTGCAAATTGCTGAAAATTGTCCATAGTGTCCCTATCATCTAGTTTAAACAGTTATGATTAACAGATTGTATCCAGAATGCAATCCAAACATGGTTTCAGACCTTGTTTATGGAAAAGTGTTTATTTCTGTGGTTTAATTGCTTCAAATTGCTGAAAATTGTCCATAGTGTCCCTATCATCTAGTTTGAACAGTTATGTTTAAAATATTGTATCCAGAGTGCATCATACATGATTTTAGACCTTGTTCATGGAAAAGTGGTTATTTCTGTAGTTTAATTGCTGCAAATGGCAGAAAATTGTCCACAGTGTCCCTTTCATCTAGTTTGAAAAGTTATGATTAAAGAGTGCAATCCAAACATGATTTTAGACCTTGTTTATGGAAAAGTGGTTATTTCTGTATTTTAATTGCTGCAAATTGCTGAAAATTGTCCATAGTGTCCCTATCATCTAGTTTGAACACTTATGTTTAACAGATTGTATCCAGAGTGCAATCCAAACATGATTTTAGACCTTGTTTATGGTGGTTATTTCTGTAGTTTAATTGCTGCATATTGCTGAAAATTGTCCATAGTGTCCCTATCATCTAGTTTAAACAGTTATGATTAACAGATTGTATCCAGAGTGCAATCCAAACATGATTTTAGACCTTGTTTATGGAAAAGTGGTTATTTCTGTGGTTTAATTGCTGCAAATTGCTGAAAATTGTCCATAGTGTCCCTATCATCTAGTTTGAACAGTTATGTTTAAAATATTGTATCCAGAGTGCATCAAACATGATTTTAGACCTTGTTTATGGAAAAGTGGTTATTTCTGTAGTTGAATTGCTGCAAATGGCTGAAAATTGTCCACAGTGTCCCTTTCATCTAGTTTGAAAAGTTATGATTAAAGAGTGCAATCCAAACATGATTTTAGACCTTGTTTATGGAAAAGTGGTTATTTCTGTAGTTTAATTGCTGCAAATTGCTGAAAATTGTCCACAGTGTCCCTTTCATCTAGTTTGAAAAGTTATGATTAGAGTGCAATCCAAACATGATTTTAGACCTTGTTTATGGAAAAGTGGTTATTTCTGTAGTTTAATTGCTGCAAATGGCTGAAAATTGTCCACAGTGTCCCTTTCATCTAGTTTGAAAAGTTATGATTAAAGAGTGCAATCCAAACATGATTTTAGACCTTGTTTATGGAAAAGTGGTTATTTCTGTAGTTTAATTGCTGCAAATTGCTGAAAATTGTCCATAGTGTCCCTATCATCTAGTTTGAACAGTTATGTTTAACAGATTGTATCCAGAGTGCAATCCAAACATGATTTTAGACCTTGTTTATGGTGGTTATTTCTGTAGTTTAATTGCTGCATATTGCTGAAAATTGTCCATAGTGTCCCTATCATCTAGTTTAAACAGTTATGATTAACAGATTGTATCCAGAGTGCAATCCAAACATGATTTTAGACCTTGTTTATGGAAAAGTGGTTATTTCTGTAGTTTAATTGCTGCAAATTGCTGAAAATTGTCCACAGTGTCCCTTTCATCTAGTTTGAAAAGTTATGATTAAAGAGTGCAATCCAAACATGATTTTAGACCTTGTTTATGGAAAAGTGGTTATTTCTGTAGTTTAATTGCTGCAAATTGCTGAAAATTGTCCATAGTGTCCCTATCATCTAGTTTGAAAAGTTATGATTAACAGATTGTATCCAGAGTGCAATCCAAACATGATTTTAGACCTTGTTTATGGAAAAGTGGTTATTTCTGTAGTTTAATTGCTGCAAATTGCTGAAAATTGTCCATAGTGTCCCTATTATCTAGTTTGAAAAGTTATGATTAACAGATTGTATCCAGAGTGCAATCCAAACATGATTTTAGACCTTGTTTATGGAAAAGTGGTTATTTCTGTAGTTTAATTGCTGCAAATTGCTGAAAATTGTCCATAGTGTCCCTATCATCTAGTTTGAACACTTATGTTTAACAGATTGTATCCAGAGTGCAATCCAAACATGATTTTAGACCTTGTTTATGGTGGTTATTTCTGTAGTTTAATTGCTGCATATTGCTGAAAATTGTCCATAGTGTCCCTATCATCTAGTTTAAACAGTTATGATTAACAGATTGTATCCAGAGTGCAATCCAAACATGATTTTAGACCTTGTTTATGGAAAAGTGGTTATTTCTGTGGTTTAATTGCTGCAAATTGCTGAAAATTGTCCATAGTGTCCCTATCATCTAGTTTGAACAGTTATGTTTAACAGATTGTATCCAGAGTGCAATCCAAACATGATTTTAGACCTTGTTTATGGTGGTTATTTCTGTAGTTTAATTGCTGCATATTGCTGAAAATTGTCCATAGTGTCCCTATCATCTAGTTTAAACAGTTATGATTAACAGATTGTATCCAGAGTGCAATCCAAACATGATTTTAGACCTTGTTTATGGAAAAGTGGTTATTTCTGTGGTTTAATTGCTGCAAATTGCTGAAAATTGTCCATAGTGTCCCTATCATCTAGTTTGAACAGTTATGTTTAACAGATTGTATCCAGAGTGCAATCCAAACATGATTTTAGACCTTGTTTATGGTGGTTATTTCTGTAGTTTAATTGCTGCATATTGCTGAAAATTGTCCATAGTGTCCCTATCATCTAGTTTAAACAGTTATGATTAACAGATTGTATCCAGAGTGCAATCCAAACATGATTTTAGACCTTGTTTATGGAAAAGTGGTTATTTCTGTAGTTGAATTGCTGCAAATGGCTGAAAATTGTCCACAGTGTCCCTTTCATCTAGTTTGAAAAGTTATGATTAAAGAGTGCAATCCAAACATGATTTTAGACCTTGTTTATGGAAAAGTGGTTATTTCTGTAGTTTAATTGCTGCAAATTGCTGAAAATTGTCCACAGTGTCCCTTTCATCTAGTTTGAAAAGTTATGATTAGAGTGCAATCCAAACATGATTTTAGACCTTGTTTATGGAAAAGTGGTTATTTCTGTAGTTTAATTGCTGCAAATGGCTGAAAATTGTCCACAGTGTCCCTTTCATCTAGTTTGAAAAGTTATGATTAAAGAGTGCAATCCAAACATGATTTTAGACCTTGTTTATGGAAAAGTGGTTATTTCTGTAGTTTAATTGCTGCAAATTGCTGAAAATTGTCCATAGTGTCCCTATCATCTAGTTTGAACAGTTATGTTTAACAGATTGTATCCAGAGTGCAATCCAAACATGATTTTAGACCTTGTTTATGGTGGTTATTTCTGTAGTTTAATTGCTGCATATTGCTGAAAATTGTCCATAGTGTCCCTATCATCTAGTTTAAACAGTTATGATTAACAGATTGTATCCAGAGTGCAATCCAAACATGATTTTAGACCTTGTTTATGGAAAAGTGGTTATTTCTGTAGTTTAATTGCTGCAAATTGCTGAAAATTGTCCACAGTGTCCCTTTCATCTAGTTTGAAAAGTTATGATTAAAGAGTGCAATCCAAACATGATTTTAGACCTTGTTTATGGAAAAGTGGTTATTTCTGTAGTTTAATTGCTGCAAATTGCTGAAAATTGTCCATAGTGTCCCTATCATCTAGTTTGAAAAGTTATGATTAACAGATTGTATCCAGAGTGCAATCCAAACATGATTTTAGACCTTGTTTATGGAAAAGTGGTTATTTCTGTAGTTTAATTGCTGCAAATTGCTGAAAATTGTCCATAGTGTCCCTATTATCTAGTTTGAAAAGTTATGATTAACAGATTGTATCCAGAGTGCAATCCAAACATGATTTTAGACCTTGTTTATGGAAAAGTGGTTATTTCTGTAGTTTAATTGCTGCAAATTGCTGAAAATTGTCCATAGTGTCCCTATCATCTAGTTTGAACACTTATGTTTAACAGATTGTATCCAGAGTGCAATCCAAACATGATTTTAGACCTTGTTTATGGTGGTTATTTCTGTAGTTTAATTGCTGCATATTGCTGAAAATTGTCCATAGTGTCCCTATCATCTAGTTTAAACAGTTATGATTAACAGATTGTATCCAGAGTGCAATCCAAACATGATTTTAGACCTTGTTTATGGAAAAGTGGTTATTTCTGTGGTTTAATTGCTGCAAATTGCTGAAAATTGTCCATAGTGTCCCTATCATCTAGTTTGAACAGTTATGTTTAACAGATTGTATCCAGAGTGCAATCCAAACATGATTTTAGACCTTGTTTATGGTGGTTATTTCTGTAGTTTAATTGCTGCATATTGCTGAAAATTGTCCATAGTGTCCCTATCATCTAGTTTAAACAGTTATGATTAACAGATTGTATCCAGAGTGCAATCCAAACATGATTTTAGACCTTGTTTATGGAAAAGTGGTTATTTCTGTAGTTTAATTGCTGCAAATTGCTGAAAATTGTCCACAGTGTCCCTTTCATCTAGTTTGAAAAGTTATGATTAAAGAGTGCAATCCAAACATGATTTTAGACCTTGTTTATGGAAAAGTGGTTATTTCTGTAGTTTAATTGCTGCAAATTGCTGAAAATTGTCCATAGTGTCCCTATCATCTAGTTTGAAAAGTTATGATTAACAGATTGTATCCAGAGTGCAATCCAAACATGATTTTAGACCTTGTTTATGGAAAAGTGGTTATTTCTGTAGTTTAATTGCTGCAAATTGCTGAAAATTGTCCATAGTGTCCCTATTATCTAGTTTGAACACTTATGTTTAACAGATTGTATCCAGAGTGCAATCCAAACATGATTTTAGACCTTGTTTATGGTGGTTATTTCTGTAGTTTAATTGCTGCATATTGCTGAAAATTGTCCATAGTGTCCCTATCATCTAGTTTAAACAGTTATGATTAACAGATTGTATCCAGAGTGCAATCCAAACATGATTTTAGACCTTGTTTATGGAAAAGTGGTTATTTCTGTGGTTTAATTGCTGCAAATTGCTGAAAATTGTCCATAGTGTCCCTATCATCTAGTTTGAACAGTTATGTTTAACAGATTGTATCCAGAGTGCAATCCAAACATGATTTTAGACCTTGTTTATGGTGGTAATTTCTGTAGTTTAATTGCTGCATATTGCTGAAAATTGTCCATAGTGTCCCTATCATCTAGTTTGAACAGTTATGTTTAAAATATTGTATCCAGAGTGCATCATACATGATTTTTGACCTTGTTCATGGAAAAGTGGTTATTTCTGTAGTTTAATTGCTGCAAATTGCTGAAAATTGTCCATAGTGTCCCTATCATCTAGTTTGAACAGTTATGTTTAACAGATTGTATCCAGAGTGCAATCCAAACATGATTTTAGACCTTGTTTATGGTGGTTATTTCTGTAGTTTAATTGCTGCATATTGCTGAAAATTGTCCATAGTGTCCCTATCATCTAGTTTAAACAGTTATGATTAACAGATTGTATCCAGAGTGCAATCCAAACATGATTTCAGACCTTGTTTATGGAAAAGTGGTTATTTCTGTGGTTTAATTGCTTCAAATTGCTGAAAATTGTCCATAGTGTCCCTATCATCTAGTTTGAACAGTTATGTTTAAAATATTGTATCCAGAGTGCATCATACATGATTTTAGACCTTGTTCATGGAAAAGTGGTTATTTCTGTAGTTTAATTGCTGCAAATGGCTGAAAATTGTCCACAGTGTCCCTTTCATCTAGTTTGAAAAGTTATGATTAAAGAGTGCAATCCAAACATGATTTTAGACCTTGTTTATGGAAAAGTGGTTATTTCTGTATTTTAATTGCTGCAAATTGCTGAAAATTGTCCATAGTGTCCCTATCATCTAGTTTGAACACTTATGTTTAACAGATTGTATCCAGAGTGCAATCCAAACATGATTTTAGACCTTGTTTATGGTGGTTATTTCTGTAGTTTAATTGCTGCATATTGCTGAAAATTGTCCATAGTGTCCCTATCATCTAGTTTAAACAGTTATGATTAACAGATTGTATCCAGAGTGCAATCCAAACATGATTTTAGACCTTGTTTATGGAAAAGTGGTTATTTCTGTGGTTTAATTGCTGCAAATTGCTGAAAATTGTCCATAGTGTCCCTATCATCTAGTTTGAACAGTTATGTTTAAAATATTGTATCCAGAGTGCATCAAACATGATTTTAGACCTTGTTTATGGAAAAGTGGTTATTTCTGTAGTTTAATTGCTGCAAATGGCTGAAAATTGTCCACAGTGTCCCTTTCATCTAGTTTGAAAAGTTATGATTAAAGAGTGCAATCCAAACATGATTTTAGACCTTGTTTATGGAAAAGTGGTTATTTCTGTAGTTTAATTGCTGCAAATTGCTGAAAATTGTCCACAGTGTCCCTTTCATCTAGTTTGAAAAGTTATGATTAGAGTGCAATCCAAACATGATTTTAGACCTTGTTTATGGAAAAGTGGTTATTTCTGTAGTTTAATTGCTGCAAATTGCTGAAAATTGTCCATAGTGTCCCTATCATCTAGTTTGAACAGTTATGTTTAAAATATTGTATCCAGAGTGCATCAAACAAGATTTTAGACCTTGTTTATGGAAAAGTGGTTATTTCTGTAGTTTAATTGCTGCAAATGGCTGAAAATTGTCCACAGTGTCCCTTTCATCTAGTTTGAAAAGTTATGATTAAAGAGTGCAATCCAAACATGATTTTAGACCTTGTTTATGGAAAAGTGGTTATTTCATTATTTTAATTGCTGCAAATTGCTGAAAATTGTCCATAGTGTCCCTATCATCTAGTTTGAACACTTATGTTTAACAGATTGTATCCAGAGTGCAATCCAAACATGATTTTAGACCTTGTTTATGGTGGTTATTTCTGTAGTTTAATTGCTGCATATTGCTGAAAATTGTCCATAGTGTCCCTATCATCTAGTTTGAACAGTTATGTTTAAAATATTGTATCCAGAGTGCATCAAACATGATTTTAGACCTTGTTTATGGAAAAGTGGTTATTTCTGTAGTTTAATTGCTGCAAATGGCTGAAAATTGTCCACAGTGTCCCTTTCATCTAGTTTGAAAAGTTATGATTAAAGAGTGCAATCCAAACATGATTTTAGACCTTGTTTATGGAAAAGTGGTTATTTCTGTAGTTTAATTGCTGCAAATTGCTGAAAATTGTCCACAGTGTCCCTTTCATCTAGTTTGAAAAGTTATGATTAGAGTGCAATCCAAACATGATTTTAGACCTTGTTTATGGAAAAGTGGTTATTTCTGTAGTTTAATTGCTGCAAATGGCTGAAAATTGTCCACAGTGTCCCTTTCATCTAGTTTGAAAAGTTATGATTAGAGTGCAATCCAAACATGATTTTAGACCTTGTTTATGGAAAAGTGGTTATTTCTGTAGTTTAATTGCTGCAAATTGCTGAAAATTGTCCATAGTGTCCCTATCATCTAGTTTGAACAGTTATGTTTAACAGATTGTATCCAGAGTGCAATCCAAACATGATTTTAGACCTTGTTTATGGTGGTTATTTCTGTAGTTTAATTGCTGCATATTGCTGAAAATTGTCCATAGTGTCCCTATCATCTAGTTTAAACAGTTATGATTAACAGATTGTATCCAGAGTGCAATCCAAACATGATTTTAGACCTTGTTTATGGAAAAGTGGTTATTTCTGTAGTTTAATTGCTGCAAATTGCTGAAAATTGTCCACAGTGTCCCTTTCATCTAGTTTGAAAAGTTATGATTAAAGAGTGCAATCCAAACATGATTTTAGACCTTGTTTATGGAAAAGTGGTTATTTCTGTAGTTTAATTGCTGCAAATTGCTGAAAATTGTCCATAGTGTCCCTATCATCTAGTTTAAACAGTTATGATTAACAGATTGTATCCAGAATGCAATCCAAACATGGTTTCAGACCTTGTTTATGGAAAAGTGGTTATTTCTGTGGTTTAATTGCTTCAAATTGCTGAAAATTGTCCATAGTGTCCCTATCATCTAGTTTGAACAGTTATGTTTAAAATATTGTATCCAGAGTGCATCATACATGATTTTAGACCTTGTTCATGGAAAAGTGGTTATTTCTGTAGTTTAATTGCTGCAAATGGCAGAAAATTGTCCACAGTGTCCCTTTCATCTAGTTTGAAAAGTTATGATTAAAGAGTGCAATCCAAACATGATTTTAGACCTTGTTTATGGAAAAGTGGTTATTTCTGTATTTTAATTGCTGCAAATTGCTGAAAATTGTCCATAGTGTCCCTATCATCTAGTTTGAACACTTATGTTTAACAGATTGTATCCAGAGTGCAATCCAAACATGATTTTAGACCTTGTTTATGGTGGTTATTTCTGTAGTTTAATTGCTGCATATTGCTGAAAATTGTCCATAGTGTCCCTATCATCTAGTTTAAACAGTTATGATTAACAGATTGTATCCAGACTGCAATCCAAACATGATTTTAGACCTTGTTTATGGAAAAGTGGTTATTTCTGTGGTTTAATTGCTGCAAATTGCTGAAAATTGTCCATAGTGTCCCTATCATCTAGTTTGAACAGTTATGTTTAAAATATTGTATCCAGAGTGCATCAAACATGATTTTAGACCTTGTTTATGGAAAAGTGGTTATTTCTGTAGTTGAATTGCTGCAAATGGCTGAAAATTGTCCACAGTGTCCCTTTCATCTAGTTTGAAAAGTTATGATTAAAGAGTGCAATCCAAACATGATTTTAGACCTTGTTTATGGAAAAGTGGTTATTTCTGTAGTTTAATTGCTGCAAATTGCTGAAAATTGTCCACAGTGTCCCTTTCATCTAGTTTGAAAAGTTATGATTAGAGTGCAATCCAAACATGATTTTAGACCTTGTTTATGGAAAAGTGGTTATTTCTGTAGTTTAATTGCTGCAAATGGCTGAAAATTGTCCACAGTGTCCCTTTCATCTAGTTTGAAAAGTTATGATTAAAGAGTGCAATCCAAACATGATTTTAGACCTTGTTTATGGAAAAGTGGTTATTTCTGTAGTTTAATTGCTGCAAATTGCTGAAAATTGTCCATAGTGTCCCTATCATCTAGTTTGAACACTTATGTTTAACAGATTGTATCCAGAGTGCAATCCAAACATGATTTTAGACCTTGTTTATGGTGGTTATTTCTGTAGTTTAATTGCTGCATATTGCTGAAAATTGTCCATAGTGTCCCTATCATCTAGTTTAAACAGTTATGATTAACAGATTGTATCCAGAGTGCAATCCAAACATGATTTTAGACCTTGTTTATGGAAAAGTGGTTATTTCTGTGGTTTAATTGCTGCAAATTGCTGAAAATTGTCCATAGTGTCCCTATCATCTAGTTTGAACAGTTATGTTTAACAGATTGTATCCAGAGTGCAATCCAAACATGATTTTAGACCTTGTTTATGGTGGTTATTTCTGTAGTTTAATTGCTGCATATTGCTGAAAATTGTCCATAGTGTCCCTATCATCTAGTTTAAACAGTTATGATTAACAGATTGTATCCAGAGTGCAATCCAAACATGATTTTAGACCTTGTTTATGGAAAAGTGGTTATTTCTGTAGTTTAATTGCTGCAAATTGCTGAAAATTGTCCACAGTGTCCCTTTCATCTAGTTTGAAAAGTTATGATTAAAGAGTGCAATCCAAACATGATTTTAGACCTTGTTTATGGAAAAGTGGTTATTTCTGTAGTTTAATTGCTGCAAATTGCTGAAAATTGTCCATAGTGTCCCTATCATCTAGTTTGAAAAGTTATGATTAACAGATTGTATCCAGAGTGCAATCCAAACATGATTTTAGACCTTGTTTATGGTGGTTATTTCTGTAGTTTAATTGCTGCATATTGCTGAAAATTGTCCATAGTGTCCCTATCATCTAGTTTAAACAGTTATGATTAACAGATTGTATCCAGAGTGCAATCCAAACATGATTTTAGACCTTGTTTATGGAAAAGTGGTTATTTCTGTGGTTTAATTGCTGCAAATTGCTGAAAATTGTCCATAGTGTCCCTATCATCTAGTTTGAACAGTTATGTTTAAAATATTGTATCCAGAGTGCATCAAACATGATTTTAGACCTTGTTTATGGAAAAGTGGTTATTTCTGTAGTTTAATTGCTGCAAATGGCTGAAAATTGTCCACAGTGTCCCTTTCATCTAGTTTGAAAAGTTATGATTAAAGAGTGCAATCCAAACATGATTTTAGACCTTGTTTATGGAAAAGTGGTTATTTCTGTAGTTTAATTGCTGCAAATTGCTGAAAATTGTCCACAGTGTCCCTTTCATCTAGTTTGAAAAGTTATGATTAGAGTGCAATCCAAACATGATTTTAGACCTTGTTTATGGAAAAGTGGTTATTTCTGTAGTTTAATTGCTGCAAATGGCTGAAAATTGTCCACAGTGTCCCTTTCATCTAGTTTGAAAAGTTATGATTAAAGAGTGCAATCCAAACATGATTTTAGACCTTGTTTATGGAAAAGTGGTTATTTCTGTAGTTTAATTGCTGCAAATTGCTGAAAATTGTCCATAGTGTCCCTATCATCTAGTTTGAACAGTTATGTTTAACAGATTGTATCCAGAGTGCAATCCAAACATGATTTTAGACCTTGTTTATGGTGGTTATTTCTGTAGTTTAATTGCTGCATATTGCTGAAAATTGTCCATAGTGTCCCTATCATCTAGTTTAAACAGTTATGATTAACAGATTGTATCCAGAGTGCAATCCAAACATGATTTTAGACCTTGTTTATGGAAAAGTGGTTATTTCTGTAGTTTAATTGCTGCAAATTGCTGAAAATTGTCCATAGTGTCCCTATCATCTAGTTTGAACACTTATGTTTAACAGATTGTATCCAGAGTGCAATCCAAACATGATTTTAGACCTTGTTTATGGTGGTTATTTCTGTAGTTTAATTGCTGCATATTGCTGAAAATTGTCCATAGTGTCCCTATCATCTAGTTTAAACAGTTATGATTAACAGATTGTATCCAGAGTGCAATCCAAACATGATTTTAGACCTTGTTTATGGAAAAGTGGTTATTTCTGTGGTTTAATTGCTGCAAATTGCTGAAAATTGTCCATAGTGTCCCTATCATCTAGTTTGAACAGTTATGTTTAACAGATTGTATCCAGAGTGCAATCCAAACATGATTTTAGACCTTGTTTATGGTGGTTATTTCTGTAGTTTAATTGCTGCATATTGCTGAAAATTGTCCATAGTGTCCCTATCATCTAGTTTAAACAGTTATGATTAACAGATTGTATCCAGAGTGCAATCCAAACATGATTTTAGACCTTGTTTATGGAAAAGTGGTTATTTCTGTGGTTTAATTGCTGCAAATTGCTGAAAATTGTCCATAGTGTCCCTATCATCTAGTTTGAACAGTTATGTTTAACAGATTGTATCCAGAGTGCAATCCAAACATGATTTTAGACCTTGTTTATGGTGGTTATTTCTGTAGTTTAATTGCTGCATATTGCTGAAAATTGTCCATAGTGTCCCTATCATCTAGTTTAAACAGTTATGATTAACAGATTGTATCCAGAGTGCAATCCAAACATGATTTTAGACCTTGTTTATGGAAAAGTGGTTATTTCTGTAGTTTAATTGCTGCAAATTGCTGAAAATTGTCCACAGTGTCCCTTTCATCTAGTTTGAAAAGTTATGATTAAAGAGTGCAATCCAAACATGATTTTAGACCTTGTTTATGGAAAAGTGGTTATTTCTGTAGTTTAATTGCTGCAAATTGCTGAAAATTGTCCATAGTGTCCCTATCATCTAGTTTGAAAAGTTATGATTAACAGATTGTATCCAGAGTGCAATCCAAACATGATTTTAGACCTTGTTTATGGAAAAGTGGTTATTTCTGTAGTTTAATTGCTGCAAATTGCTGAAAATTGTCCATAGTGTCCCTATTATCTAGTTTGAAAAGTTATGATTAACAGAGTGTATCCAGAGTGCAATCCAAACATGATTTTAGACCTTGTTTATGGAAAAGTGGTTATTTCTGTAGTTTAATTGCTGCAAATTGCTGAAAATTGTCCATAGTGTCCCTATCATCTAGTTTGAACACTTATGTTTAACAGATTGTATCCAGAGTGCAATCCAAACATGATTTTAGACCTTGTTTATGGTGGTTATTTCTGTAGTTTAATTGCTGCATATTGCTGAAAATTGTCCATAGTGTCCCTATCATCTAGTTTAAACAGTTATGATTAACAGATTGTATCCAGAGTGCAATCCAAACATGATTTTAGACCTTGTTTATGGAAAAGTGGTTATTTCTGTGGTTTAATTGCTGCAAATTGCTGAAAATTGTCCATAGTGTCCCTATCATCTAGTTTGAACAGTTATGTTTAAAATATTGTATCCAGAGTGCATCAAACATGATTTTAGACCTTGTTTATGGAAAAGTGGTTATTTCTGTAGTTTAATTGCTGCAAATGGCTGAAAATTGTCCACAGTGTCCCTTTCATCTAGTTTGAAAAGTTATGATTAAAGAGTGCAATCCAAACATGATTTTAGACCTTGTTTATGGAAAAGTGGTTATTTCTGTAGTTTAATTGCTGCAAATTGCTGAAAATTGTCCACAGTGTCCCTTTCATCTAGTTTGAAAAGTTATGATTAGAGTGCAATCCAAACATGATTTTAGACCTTGTTTATGGAAAAGTGGTTATTTCTGTAGTTTAATTGCTGCAAATGGCTGAAAATTGTCCACAGTGTCCCTTTCATCTAGTTTGAAAAGTTATGATTAAAGAGTGCAATCCAAACATGATTTTAGACCTTGTTTATGGAAAAGTGGTTATTTCTGTAGTTTAATTGCTGCAAATTGCTGAAAATTGTCCATAGTGTCCCTATCATCTAGTTTAAACAGTTATGATTAACAGATTGTATCCAGAGTGCAATCCAAACATGATTTCAGACCTTGTTTATGGAAAAGTGGTTATTTCTGTGGTTTAATTGCTTCAAATTGCTGAAAATTGTCCATAGTGTCCCTATCATCTAGTTTGAACAGTTATGTTTAAAATATTGTATCCAGAGTGCATCATACATGATTTTAGACCTTGTTTATGGTGGTTATTTCTGTAGTTTAATTGCTGCATATTGCTGAAAATTGTCCATAGTGTCCCTATCATCTAGTTTAAACAGTTATGATTAACAGATTGTATCCAGAGTGCAATCCAAACATGATTTTAGACCTTGTTTATGGAAAAGTGGTTATTTCTGTAGTTTAATTGCTGCAAATTGCTGAAAATTGTCCACAGTGTCCCTTTCATCTAGTTTGAAAAGTTATGATTAAAGAGTGCAATCCAAACATGATTTTAGACCTTGTTTATGGAAAAGTGGTTATTTCTGTAGTTTAATTGCTGCAAATTGCTGAAAATTGTCCATAGTGTCCCTATCATCTAGTTTGAAAAGTTATGATTAACAGATTGTATCCAGAGTGCAATCCAAACATGATTTTAGACCTTGTTTATGGAAAAGTGGTTATTTCTGTAGTTTAATTGCTGCAAATTGCTGAAAATTGTCCATAGTGTCCCTATTATCTAGTTTGAAAAGTTATGATTAACAGATTGTATCCAGAGTGCAATCCAAACATGATTTTAGACCTTGTTTATGGAAAAGTGGTTATTTCTGTAGTTTAATTGCTGCAAATTGCTGAAAATTGTCCATAGTGTCCCTATCATCTAGTTTGAACACTTATGTTTAACAGATTGTATCCAGAGTGCAATCCAAACATGATTTTAGACCTTGTTTATGGTGGTTATTTCTGTAGTTTAATTGCTGCATATTGCTGAAAATTGTCCATAGTGTCCCTATCATCTAGTTTAAACAGTTATGATTAACAGATTGTATCCAGAGTGCAATCCAAACATGATTTTAGACCTTGTTTATGGAAAAGTGGTTATTTCTGTGGTTTAATTGCTGCAAATTGCTGAAAATTGTCCATAGTGTCCCTATCATCTAGTTTGAACAGTTATGTTTAAAATATTGTATCCAGAGTGCATCAAACATGATTTTAGACCTTGTTTATGGAAAAGTGGTTATTTCTGTAGTTTAATTGCTGCAAATGGCTGAAAATTGTCCACAGTGTCCCTTTCATCTAGTTTGAAAAGTTATGATTAAAGAGTGCAATCCAAACATGATTTTAGACCTTGTTTATGGAAAAGTGGTTATTTCTGTAGTTTAATTGCTGCAAATTGCTGAAAATTGTCCACAGTGTCCCTTTCATCTAGTTTGAAAAGTTATGATTAGAGTGCAATCCAAACATGATTTTAGACCTTGTTTATGGAAAAGTGGTTATTTCTGTAGTTTAATTGCTGCAAATGGCTGAAAATTGTCCACAGTGTCCCTTTCATCTAGTTTGAAAAGTTATGATTAAAGAGTGCAATCCAAACATGATTTTAGACCTTGTTTATGGAAAAGTGGTTATTTCTGTAGTTTAATTGCTGCAAATTGCTGAAAATTGTCCATAGTGTCCCTATCATCTAGTTTAAACAGTTATGATTAACAGATTGTATCCAGAGTGCAATCCAAACATGATTTCAGACCTTGTTTATGGAAAAGTGGTTATTTCTGTGGTTTAATTGCTTCAAATTGCTGAAAATTGTCCATAGTGTCCCTATCATCTAGTTTGAACAGTTATGTTTAAAATATTGTATCCAGAGTGCATCATACATGATTTTAGACCTTGTTCATGGAAAAGTGGTTATTTCTGTAGTTTAATTGCTGCAAATGGCAGAAAATTGTCCACAGTGTCCCTTTCATCTAGTTTGAAAAGTTATGATTAAAGAGTGCAATCCAAACATGATTTTAGACCTTGTTTATGGAAAAGTGGTTATTTCTGTATTTTAATTGCTGCAAATTGCTGAAAATTGTCCATAGTGTCCCTATCATCTAGATTGAACACTTATGTTTAACAGATTGTATCCAGAGTGCAATCCAAACATGATTTTAGACCTTGTTTATGGTGGTTATTTCTGTAGTTTAATTGCTGCATATTGCTGAAAATTGTCCATAGTGTCCCTATCATCTAGTTTAAACAGTTATGATTAACAGATTGTATCCAGAGTGCAATCCAAACATGATTTTAGACCTTGTTTATGGAAAAGTGGTTATTTCTGTGGTTTAATTGCTGCAAATTGCTGAAAATTGTCCATAGTGTCCCTATCATCTAGTTTGAACAGTTATGTTTAAAATATTGTATCCAGAGTGCATCAAACATGATTTTAGACCTTGTTTATGGAAAAGTGGTTATTTCTGTAGTTGAATTGCTGCAAATGGCTGAAAATTGTCCACAGTGTCCCTTTCATCTAGTTTGAAAAGTTATGATTAAAGAGTGCAATCCAAACATGATTTTAGACCTTGTTTATGGAAAAGTGGTTATTTCTGTAGTTTAATTGCTGCAAATTGCTGAAAATTGTCCATAGTGTCCCTATCATCTAGTTTGAAAAGTTATGATTAACAGATTGTATCCAGAGTGCAATCCAAACATGATTTTAGACCTTGTTTATGGAAAAGTGGTTATTTCTGTAGTTTAATTGCTGCAAATTGCTGAAAATTGTCCATAGTGTCCCTATTATCTAGTTTGAAAAGTTATGATTAACAGATTGTATCCAGAGTGCAATCCAAACATGATTTTAGACCTTGTTTATGGAAAAGTGGTTATTTCTGTAGTTGAATTGCTGCAAATTGCTGAAAATTGTCCATAGTGTCCCTATCATCTAGTTTGAACACTTATGTTTAACAGATTGTATCCAGAGTGCAATCCAAACATGATTTTAGACCTTGTTTATGGTGGTTATTTCTGTAGTTTAATTGCTGCATATTGCTGAAAATTGTCCATAGTGTCCCTATCATCTAGTTTAAACAGTTATGATTAACAGATTGTATCCAGAGTGCAATCCAAACATGATTTTAGACCTTGTTTATGGAAAAGTGGTTATTTCTGTGGTTTAATTGCTTCAAATTGCTGAAAATTGTCCATAGTGTCCCTATCATCTAGTTTGAACAGTTAAGTTTAAAATATTGTATCCAGAGTGCATCATACATGATTTTAGACCTTGTTCATGGAAAAGTGGTTATTTCTGTAGTTTAATTGCTGCAAATGGCAGAAAATTGTCCACAGTGTCCCTTTCATCTAGTTTGAAAAGTTATGATTAAAGAGTGCAATCCAAACATGACTTTAGACCTTGTTTATGGAAAAGTGGTTATTTCTGTAGTTTAATTGCTGAAAATTGCTGAAAATTGTCCATAGTGTCCCTATTATCTAGTTTGAAAAGTTATGATTAACAGATTGTATCCAGAGTGCAATCCAAACATGATTTTAGACCTTGTTTATGGAAAAGTGGTTATTTCTGTAGTTTAATTGCTGCAAATTGCTGAAAATTGTCCACAGTGTCCCTTTCATCTAGTTTGAACACTTATGTTTAACAGATTGTATCCAGAGTGCAATCCAAACATGATTTTAGACCTTGTTTATGGTGGTTATTTCTGTAGTTTAATTGCTGCATATTGCTGAAAATTGTCCATAGTGTCCCTATCATCTAGTTTAAACAGTTATGATTAACAGATTGTATCCAGAGTGCAATCCAAACATGATTTTAGACCTTGTTTATGGAAAAGTGGTTATTTCTGTAGTTTAATTGCTGCAAATTGCTGAAAATTGTCCATAGTGTCCCTATCATCTAGTTTGAACAGTTATGTTTAAAATATTGTATCCAGAGT
Source organism: Oncorhynchus mykiss (assembly GCF_013265735.2). Taxonomy (NCBI): domain Eukaryota; kingdom Metazoa; phylum Chordata; class Actinopteri; order Salmoniformes; family Salmonidae; genus Oncorhynchus; species Oncorhynchus mykiss. Next base: position 48,828 of record NC_048589.1, read on the forward strand.
GCATCAAACATGATTTTAGACCTTGTTTATGGAAAAGTGGTTATTTCTGTAGTTGAATTGCTGCAAATGGCTGAAAATTGTCCACAGTGTCCCTTTCATCTAGTTTGAAAAGTTATGATTAAAGAGTGCAATCCAAACATGATTTTAGACCTTGTTTATGGAAAAGTGGTTATTTCTGTAGTTTAATTGCTGCAAATTGCTGAAAATTGTCCATAGTGTCCCTATCATCTAGTTTGAAAAGTTATGATTAACAGATTGTATCCAGAGTGCAATCCAAACATGATTTTAGACCTTGTTTATGGAAAAGTGGTTATTTCTGTAGTTTAATTGCTGCAAATTGCTGAAAATTGTCCATAGTGTCCCTATTATCTAGTTTGAAAAGTTATGATTAACAGATTGTATCCAGAGTGCAATCCAAACATGATTTTAGACCTTGTTTATGGAAAAGTGGTTATTTCTGTAGTTGAATTGCTGCAAATTGCTGAAAATTGTCCATAGTGTCCCTATCATCTAGTTTGAACACTTATGTTTAACAGATTGTATCCAGAGTGCAATCCAAACATGATTTTAGACCTTGTTTATGGTGGTTATTTCTGTAGTTTAATTGCTGCATATTGCTGAAAATTGTCCATAGTGTCCCTATCATCTAGTTTAAACAGTTATGATTAACAGATTGTATCCAGAGTGCAATCCAAACATGATTTTAGACCTTGTTTATGGAAAAGTGGTTATTTCTGTGGTTTAATTGCTTCAAATTGCTGAAAATTGTCCATAGTGTCCCTATCATCTAGTTTGAACAGTTAAGTTTAAAATATTGTATCCAGAGTGCATCATACATGATTTTAGACCTTGTTCATGGAAAAGTGGTTATTTCTGTAGTTTAATTGCTGCAAATGGCAGAAAATTGTCCACAGTGTCCCTTTCATCTAGTTTGAAAAGTTATGATTAAAGAGTGCAATCCAAACATGACTTTAGACCTTGTTTATGGAAAAGTGGTTATTTCTGTAGTTTAATTGCTGAAAATTGCTGAAAATTGTCCATAGTGTCCCTATTATCTAGTTTGAAAAGTTATGATTAACAGATTGTATCCAGAGTGCAATCCAAACATGATTTTAGACCTTGTTTATGGAAAAGTGGTTATTTCTGTAGTTTAATTGCTGCAAATTGCTGAAAATTGTCCATAGTGTCCCTATCATCTAGTTTGAACACTTATGTTTAACAGATTGTATCCAGAGTGCAATCCAAACATGATTTTAGACCTTGTTTATGGTGGTTATTTCTGTAGTTTAATTGCTGCATATTGCTGAAAATTGTCCATAGTGTCCCTATCATCTAGTTTAAACAGTTATGATTAACAGATTGTATCCAGAGTGCAATCCAAACATGATTTTAGACCTTGTTTATGGAAAAGTGGTTATTTCTGTGGTTTAATTGCTTCAAATTGCTGAAAATTGTCCATAGTGTCCCTATCATCTAGTTTGAACAGTTATGTTTAAAATATTGTATCCAGAGTGCATCATACATGATTTTAGACCTTGTTCATGGAAAAGTGGTTATTTCTGTAGTTTAATTGCTGCAAATGGCAGAAAATTGTCCACAGTGTCCCTTTCATCTAGTTTGAAAAGTTATGATTAAAGAGTGCAATCCAAACATGATTTTAGACCTTGTTTATGGAAAAGTGGTTATTTCTGTATTTTAATTGCTGCAAATTGCTGAAAATTGTCCATAGTGTCCCTATCATCTAGTTTGAACACTTATGTTTAACAGATTGTATCCAGAGTGCAATCCAAACATGATTTTAGACCTTGTTTATGGTGGTTATTTCTGTAGTTTAATTGCTGCATATTGCTGAAAATTGTCCATAGTGTCCCTATCATCTAGTTTAAACAGTTATGATTAACAGATTGTATCCAGAGTGCAATCCAAACATGATTTTAGACCTTGTTTATGGAAAAGTGGTTATTTCTGTGGTTTAATTGCTGCAAATTGCTGAAAATTGTCCATAGTGTCCCTATCATCTAGTTTGAACAGTTATGTTTAAAATATTGTATCCAGAGTGCATCAAACATGATTTTAGACCTTGTTTATGGAAAAGTGGTTATTTCTGTAGTTGAATTGCTGCAAATGGCTGAAAATTGTCCACAGTGTCCCTTTCATCTAGTTTGAAAAGTTATGATTAAAGAGTGCAATCCAAACATGATTTTAGACCTTGTTTATGGAAAAGTGGTTATTTCTGTAGTTTAATTGCTGCAAATTGCTGAAAATTGTCCACAGTGTCCCTTTCATCTAGTTTGAAAAGTTATGATTAAAGAGTGCAATCCAAACATGATTTTAGACCTTGTTTATGGAAAAGTGGTTATTTCTGTAGTTTAATTGCTGCAAATTGCTGAAAATTGTCCATAGTGTCCCTATCATCTAGTTTGAACACTTATGTTTAACAGATTGTATCCAGAGTGCAATCCAAACATGATTTTAGACCTTGTTTATGGTGGTTATTTCTGTAGTTTAATTGCTGCATATTGCTGAAAATTGTCCATAGTGTCCCTATCATCTAGTTTAAACAGTTATGATTAACAGATTGTATCCAGAGTGCAATCCAAACATGATTTTAGACCTTGTTTATGGAAAAGTGGTTATTTCTGTAGTTTAATTGCTGCAAATTGCTGAAAATTGTCCACAGTGTCCCTTTCATCTAGTTTGAAAAGTTATGATTAAAGAGTGCAATCCAAACATGATTTTAGACCTTGTTTATGGAAAAGTGGTTATTTCTGTAGTTTAATTGCTGCAAATTGCTGAAAATTGTCCATAGTGTCCCTATCATCTAGTTTGAAAAGTTATGATTAACAGATTGTATCCAGAGTGCAATCCAAACATGATTTTAGACCTTGTTTATGGAAAAGTGGTTATTTCTGTAGTTTAATTGCTGCAAATTGCTGAAAATTGTCCATAGTGTCCCTATTATCTAGTTTGAAAAGTTATGATTAACAGATTGTATCCAGAGTGCAATCCAAACATGATTTTAGACCTTGTTTATGGAAAAGTGGTTATTTCTGTAGTTTAATTGCTGCAAATTGCTGAAAATTGTCCATAGTGTCCCTATCATCTAGTTTGAACACTTATGTTTAACAGATTGTATCCAGAGTGCAATCCAAACATGATTTTAGACCTTGTTTATGGTGGTTATTTCTGTAGTTTAATTGCTGCATATTGCTGAAAATTGTCCATAGTGTCCCTATCATCTAGTTTAAACAGTTATGATTAACAGATTGTATCCAGAGTGCAATCCAAACATGATTTTAGACCTTGTTTATGGAAAAGTGGTTATTTCTGTGGTTTAATTGCTGCAAATTGCTGAAAATTGTCCATAGTGTCCCTATCATCTAGTTTGAACAGTTATGTTTAAAATATTGTATCCAGAGTGCATCAAACATGATTTTAGACCTTGTTTATGGAAAAGTGGTTATTTCTGTAGTTGAATTGCTGCAAATGGCTGAAAATTGTCCACAGTGTCCCTTTCATCTAGTTTGAAAAGTTATGATTAAAGAGTGCAATCCAAACATGATTTTAGACCTTGTTTATGGAAAAGTGGTTATTTCTGTAGTTTAATTGCTGCAAATTGCTGAAAATTGTCCACAGTGTCCCTTTCATCTAGTTTGAAAAGTTATGATTAGAG
>NC_048589.1:57500-60000 GCF_013265735.2 Oncorhynchus mykiss
AGGATTCTAAAGTTTCGGAACTCTAGGTCTGACGGTTCTTTTTTAGCTCGAACAAAGCTAACTATTGCAGCCACTGTCTGTCTCTACGCACCCCAATACGTCCCTCCTTCCAAGTTGTGTTTTAGTGTGATTTATTTTTCCTTTGAATTTTTTGGGGAAAAATGACTGATTTACAGTTCATGGGGGTTGCCTAATCACACATATGAAGTTTTGGAAAGATCAGACTTTTTTAACCCCTCAAAACAGCCCCTGAGACACCAATTATGGCACTTCCGGTTGGCACAGGAAGCTATAAATCAACACATATCCTCATTGGGGTATGCTTTTACAGAATCCTGAGTTTTAAGTCCTTACGTTAAGAACTGACTGATTTACACAGGGTTGAATGCACTTTGTCTATCAAACTGCAGGCAATGGGTGGATATGGGTAAACACTTTTAGAGTGATTTTAACCACTTCCGGTTGGTCCAGGGTGCTTAGAATCAACACAGGTAGACCTCATAGTGGCCTGATGGACTGGTACCGAAGACAGGTTAATACGGCATTCATAACCCATATAGGCTTCAGGTTGAATTTAGGAGTGCAGGCAATGTATTCCTATGGGGAGAGAAGTCAATGCAAAATGTTTGATGTAAACACCTTCTTTTAACTATTAAGGGTTAATGCCACACGGTCAAGGTTAGGCTTGCACGGATCGGGAGGACCTTAGGAATATACCTGTGGTGGAATTTTTCTTCTCACCCTAACGGTTCTCTCACTCTCACCCAAAATCAAATGACGTTGTGGGGCAGGCTTCATTTTGGGCCTACTATTCTAATGGTCGCTGCGCCTAGACCGAGCGAGCTACGGTCAAGCGGGATATCTCGTTGAACTCGGCACAGCCTAGGGATTATGGTAATGCCATTTCCTGCTCTCTGTGTCTTTAAGCACCGCACCTATTATCACTCCATCCTTCCTGTGTGTGTGTGAGGGAGCTTTTGACATCTGTTGGGAGAAATGACTGATTTTACAGTTCAGAAGGCTTACCTAGTCACACATATGAAGTTTTGGAGAGATGTGTAAACCCTTCGAAACAGACAGTGTGACCCAATTAAAGGCACTTCCGGTTGGCACAGGAAGCTATAGGTAAACACATGTCTTGACTGAGGTAGCCTCTTACAGAATCCTAAGTTTTAAGTCTTTACGTTAAGAATTGACTGATCTACACAGGGTTGAATGCACTATGTCTATCAAACTGCAGGCAGGGTATGGGTATACACTTTTAGGGTGATTTTAACCACTTCCGGTTGCTCCAGGAAGCTTAGAATTGACACAGGTAGACCTCATAGTGGTCTGATGGACTGTCACTGAAGACAGGTTCATACGGCATTCATAACCCACATAGGCTTCAGGTTGAATTTCAGGGAGCAGGCAATGTATTCCTATGGGGAGAGAAGTCATTGTAATCTGTGAGATCAAAAAACACTTTTTTTTGTTTTACTGTTAAGGGTTAATGCCACACGGTCAAGGCTAGGCTTGCACAGATCGGGATGACCTTCCTGTGGTGGAATTTTTCTTCTCACCCTAACGGTTCTCTCACTGTCACTCAAAATCAAATGACGTTGTGGGGCAGGCTTCATTTTGGGCCTACTTTTCTAATGTTCGCTGCGCTTAGACCGAGCGAGCTACGGTCAAGCGGGATATCTCGTTGAACTCGGCACGGCCTAGGGATTATGGTAATGCAATTGCCTGCTCTCTGTGTCTTTAAGCACCGCACTTTGTCACTCCATCCTTGCTGTGTGTGTGTGTGTGAGAGCTTTTCTTTGACATCTGTTGGGAGAAATGACTGACTTACAGGTCATGGGGGTTGCCTAATCACACATATGAAGTTTTGAAAAGATCTGACCTTTTTAACCCTTGGAAACAGCCACTCTGACACCATTTAAGGCACTTCCCGTTGGCACAGGAAGCTATAAATAAACTCATATCCTGATTGGGGTATGCCTTTACATAATCCTGAGGTTTAAGTCTTTACGTTAAGAACTGAGTTATTTACGGAGGGTTTAGTATGTGTGTGTTATTTCAGAAAATCATAGAAAATCACAGAAATCTCACAGAGCTCCGCAGCACACTTTAAAAATATTCGTATGAACACCCTGCAACTGGATCTGTAACTGTTGAAAAAAAAAAAGCCTATTTGTGAACATCACCAATTTGTCATTGTCCCATTTCTCTTAAATGACGATAGATAAATGGCTGGTTCTTTTTTTATTGACACCGGAGGCTCCTTGACTTTGACCTGAAGTGGAAAAATAATTTCTCTATTTCCATTTTGGACCTTTATTCCCAGAAAAATGGCCATAACTCAAAAACCGTTGAGGCCTAGACGCCATCTTGTTCGGGGCCAACTGCCCATTATGCCAAACCTACGCTCACCAAGTTCCGGCTTCGAAATATTTTCCGTTTTCGAGATAAGGCCCCGTCGTGATTCGTGACGTTTAGTCCAATTGCCATATGATTC
>NC_048589.1:65000-67500 GCF_013265735.2 Oncorhynchus mykiss
ATCACTAAAACAGCTGTCAGGTATGCACAAGGAGGCAAAGAAAACATTTCCAAATGCAACAATATACATTCCTGTCATCAGTCATTCACCTCTTCTTACTCCACAGCAGAAGAGAAACTTTAAGCTCATCAACGCTTACATTACCACTAACTTCCCAACCCTATTAGAGATCCCACAAGACACATTTCACACAACAACAGATCTCATACACTGGACATCCACCACAGCAGAACTCATCTTTCAACATTGGTGTAGACAGTTACATTTACATTAACCACAAGCCACAGTTTGGATAGAAATAACTTTTCTTGCAATCTCTTTCCTTCCCTAATAACCAGTGCAGATCCTCCACCAAGGGGAGCAGCGGACCAGTCAACAACTAATATCATGAATCTTTCCAAATCCTTCATACTCACAGCAGAACAGGTAAAGCTCCTGGAGAGAGGGTTGACATTCATCCCTCGCCCAAATAAATTTGATTGGGAGGAACTTCAAAGGGACACCCACAAATATCATAGAAGACTTAAACTGTTGGACTATTTTGACTACAACTCAGATGACAATCACCTACCATTTACTTTACCATCTACCTGGGAACTTAAAACCTCCCAGATAGATGATAGAATCAGGAGATTCTATTATCAGAATAGACAAAAACACACTTCACAACCATCAGACTCACACAGATAGGGAGGATAACCTCACACACGTAGAAAGACAGGCAATACAACAACTTAAAAATAACCCACACATAATCATCAAACCAGCAGATAAAGGTTCAAAAATAGTAATATTGGATAAACATCAATACATGTATGAAGCCAACAGACAGTTATCAAACACCAAACATTATAAACAAATAGAAAACAGTATACAACCACAGACACAGACACAGCTAAGGACAATAATAAAAAGACTCTACGACCAACACTACATCACTGCAAAACAACGGGACTTTCTCTACGGTACAGACACCCCACGACCTAGACTATTCACTTACTGTTAAAAGTACACAAGGAACCGGAGACATGGACAATTCTCTTTGAAGTTCCTCCTGGCAGACCGATTGTCTCAGACTGCAATAGTGAATCGTATAACATTTCACAATATATAGATCACCATATCAACCCTTTCTCCACAAGGCACCCCAGCTTTCTCAGGGACACCTACCACTTCATGGAGAGGATTGGACCCATAGTTGTCCCCTCCCACACACACATATTCACGATAGATATTGATAGCCTACACCAACATAAATACAGCAACAGGAATACAAGCAATTAGAAACATATTTAAGAGATACCCAGACAACACTAGACCGGACAAAGAAACATTACAACTATTAGAAATCAGCCTGACTAGCAATGACTTTTTATTCAATGATCACTATTACCTGCAGGTGGAGGGAACAGCTATGGGCAAAAAATTTGCACCTGCTTACGCCAATACATACATGGCTGAATGGGAGAGAGAGGCACTGGCCAAGTGTCCATATCAACCCACTTTTTATTACCGCTTTTTAGACGACATAATAGGAGCCTGGCCCCACGACATCCAGTTATTCACAGATTTTACAAACATTCTCGACGGTCATCATCCATCCAGTTCATCCGCAAGAAGTCAACTTCTTAGACACAACAGTTTTTTCAGTAATAACAATCAATCACAGAAAACACTACACACTAGAGTTTACTTCAAACCAACAGACACACATGCTTTACTTCATAAACACAATTACCATCCTAAACATACATTTAAGGGAATAACAAAATCACAAATCATACGGTTCTACAGGATATCATCTTGCAAGCAAGACCTGGACTATGCAATAAATACACTATTCAATGCACTTAGAAGAAGAGGATATTCAAAACGATTTTTAAGAATAATTAAAAACAACACATTGGCCGCCCTCCCTCCCATTCATCCAACACTCACAGACCACAGCAAATCATCCACCTCTCTTAACCTTAACCTCAATCCTACTCCTAACCTTAACCCCTCCCCAAACCTCACGCCTAACCTTAACATTTCCCTTAACCCCGCACCTAACCTTAACCTTTCCCCAAACCCCATGCCTAATCCTAACCTTTCCCCAAACCTCACGCCTAACCTTAACCTTTCCCCTAACCTCACGCCTAACCTTAACCTTTCCCCAAACCCCACGCCTAATCTTAACCTCTTCCCAAACCTCACGCCTAACCTTAACCTTTCCCTTAACCCCCACGCCTAACCTTAACCTCAACCTTTCCCCAAACCCCACACCTAACCCTAATGTGTACCATTACCCTAACCAGGGTTCTCATCCTATCTCCCTCCCTCACCCTAATCCTGACTTCCCTATGGAAAGTGATCTGCACCAATCACTAAACCGAAAAATTCCTCTGTCTCTTCTCCCTTGCCATCAATACTCAATCAACAGACAATTATCATCCCCCTAGTAACCACATTTTCACATAGAAATTAGACCCCTACATCAATCATTCAAACACAACTTCTC